>NC_060212.1:152382500-152640000 GCF_021130785.1 Homalodisca vitripennis
AACTGTGGGGAGTTGCTTCTACATCAAATATTGAAATTATACAGCGTTTCCAATCTAAAGTTCTCCGAAAGATATTACAGGCCCCATGGTATGTTCGTAATGAAGTCATTCACAGAGACACGAATATCCCTTTTGTTACTGAAGAAATTCCAAAGTTCTGCATCAAGTATCAAAACAAATTAAACTCTCATCCTAACTACTTGGCTTATTAATCTGCTGGACAACAGTGACCATCAATTTCGGCTAAAAAGACATGATTTCTTAAGCTTGGCTGATCGATTTTAAAGATGAACAATCTCTTAAATGTTTATGTTAATTAAGGTTGATGAACTTTGATTAACCATGTCCTTAAGATTTGTCATCAAATTTTCTTATTGTTTGTTGTATATAAACAGATTGTAAAAAAAAAGAAAAAAAAAAAATTAAAAATCTGTCCGGAGAGATTAAAAGGGAAATACAAACCACAATAACGTACAATAAATAGCTATGTTAAGGAAAATAACGAGACCCTTCTCTAATCTAATAGTGTTTTGTAACTGTTCGATATGTTTACTCATATTATTATTGACGTAAATGACAGTAATATCGCTAGCTATGTTGACTTTAAAACACTAAACATATCCAACTCCAAAACTCGTTGCAATAAACTAAAAATATAATTGTAAAATATTGTTTGAGTAAATCTACGAACTACGAATTTATTTATTGATGAATCCAACGTAAAATGTATTACCTTACTGCTTTATTTAATATCAGTATTTAAAGCTCACCGGATTCTAAATTTAAATTCATTACGGTTAATATTTTCCTATTCCAGTTCACTGTTAGTTTTGTACTGACAAGATTTTAAAACGGATGAAAATTAAATTGATTAGATATGTTCTTGCTTACAAAGCCGTAGTGTAATTTAATTCTGGAAGAAAATTAATCTTTATGTTGATTATAATTATAACATTTGCTCAATTACATTATGTTCCTTACCTTATATTCACTTAAAAAATAAATTACGCAAAACAGATTTTAATATATATAAATTTTTTTCCGAAGAAACGTCAGAAATATTAATTACCTTTTTTTATATAATTTAGATTTAACAATTTCAAACGATGAAAACATAAGTACAATGGGATGTGAAACAATAATAAATGCTGTGTTTACAACACATTTCGCAAGATTTTATTCCAAAATTATTATTACTTATTTCAGTTAATATATGCCTAAACCCATAATTTTATTTTTAGAATATGACAATGAAAATGAAGTAATTATTGTGGAAATACAAAATTGTAGGGAAAATGGTAATAAACAAATTGTAGGGAAAATGGTAATAAACAAATTGTAGGAACTAATACAAACAATAATAATGGATATTGATAAATATTTATTACTTTAATATTTAGAAGTTAGTAATCATTGTACTAATTGAAATGCAAAAAAAAAAATATTTCTAAAAGTATGTGTAAAATTAATGAAAAAATATGACACATTTTATGTTAAAGAATTGTGTGCCTCACATTATTTTCAAATATAAAAATTTAGTGTTTAATAATTAGCAAAGTTACTTATCCAAGATATATATTCACAGACCGTTATAAGAAATAGTCACTTCCGTCGTATCGGTCAATCTCACGACGGCCTTTCCATTTTTTATATTGACAGAGTGGTTTTATACGGTAATGTTTTTCTGCCATAAATAGTTTGAACGTTCAAAGTTATATTTTAGAGGCATTATTAAAGCTTAAGAGGAGTTTTAACAAAATAGAGTGTTAAAAAGACTTTTAGATAGTAAAAAGGATCTGATACCAGATTTTCTTGAAATTATTCTTGAGTACAATTCAATATTTTTCCAAATCTCATTTTAATCTAACATAATTTGCGAACATTTACAGGTTTTTAACATTTGTCCTTTACAAATTTTTATTTATAGTTTATTTTTGAGCAATTTGAAAGATATTTCTCAAAGCAGAAATTATTCATCAAATTGAACTAATATGTTTTATTTTCTTGAAGTTTGAATCCAGGTTTTTAAACGATATATAGGCCTGCTAACTTAACATTGTTGGTGTCTATAATAATGCCGCTGTCTCGTGAATGCCACATTCGATATTTGTCCAATGTTCAATCAAACATATCATCTAATCCACGAGATTTCTGGGGACTAGTTAAAGCTCAAAGAAATACTCCTGATATGCCATCTAGTCTGCATTTAGATGATGAAGTAGCCAGTGACACAACAAGCATATGTCAGCTGTTTCTCCAGTTATTTCAACTCAGTCTACTCTCCCTCGTTACGAGTTTCACCTAGCTTTAAGCTATCCCGTCTTCGATTCTATTTGTGTCATAACAACCTCAACAGAAGAAGTTCTCAGCAAGCTTAAGAATCTGGACACTACAAAGGGAGCTGGAATTGACAATATACCGCCATCTATGCTTCATCACTGCCGATCTCTCTTAGCTGAGCCCCTCACAGTGTTGTTCAATGAATCACTTAACAAAGGAATCTTCCCTAGCTCTTTAAAGTTGGGCTTCATCATTCCTTTACATAAAGCAAATGATCCCAGCGACATACGTAACTACCGTCCAATCACTATTCTGCCGGCAATTGGCAAAGTTTTTGAAAGTATCGTGGTAGATAGACTGAATCCATTTCTATCCAAAATAATCCATCCTTCCCAACATGGTTTTATGAAGGGCAAGTCTACTGTCTCCAACCTCCTGCTCTTTCAAGAATATGTTTTGTCTGCTTTTCGCAAGAACTACCAAGTTGATACAGCCTACATCGATATGGCAAAAGCCTTCGACAAGGTCGACCACACAATTCTTGTGTCTAAGTTGCTGGGTTACGGAGTGGCTGAACCTCTTTTGTCATGGATTTCTAGTTATCTTCAAAAACGTTTCTCTGGTCGTGAGGATTGGTTCCGCCATTTCCACTCAGTTCTCACCTTCTTCAGTAGTTCCACAGGGTTCTTTGCTGGGACCTTGCCTCTTCAATGTCTTTTGTCAATGACCTACTATACAAATTAACTGTAAAGGCCTTACAATTTGCTGACGACCTGAAGATTTTCATCACTGTGTCTACACCAAAAGACTCTCAAGAAATTCAAAATAGCCTTTCCGAAATTGAGGATTGGTGTGTCAGGAATAACATGTCTGTAAATCCCAGTAAGTGCTCTTGTATAACTTATCACCGCATCAAATCCCCAGTCATATACGTATACTCCATTTCTGGTACATCCATTCCACGGTCCCAGTGTATAAAAGACCTAGGCGTTATATTTGCCAGCGACATGGGATTTTCTGGACATATAGACCACATCAGTAGCAAAGCAAACAAGATGCTTGGTTTCATAGCAAGATTCTCCAGAGCATCGACAACCCTTCTGCTCTTCGCTCTCTGTATTGTTCCCTTGTGAGACAGCTTGTGGAATATGCAAGTCCCGTGTGGTCGCCTTACACTGTTGGCAATAGGACGAGACTGGAGGCTCTACAAAGGCGTTTTCTTCGCTTGATTGGTGTCCTGCTGGGTTTTGCCTATCTTGATGTGCCTGTGGAGTGAACAGTCCAGCAATCTGAACTTGTCACCTCTTGCCCTGCGACGTGACGTGGCTGATGTTGTCCTTCTCTGGAAGATAGTGAAATGGTCGCATGAACTGTCCAGATCTCCTAGCTGAAATCGACCTCAGAGTTCCGGCAAACACAAGATCTCGAGATCTGCTGGTCGAAGATACCACTCAACCAACTTCGACTTCAACAGTCCTCTCGCAAGGTTTATTCGCCTGGGAAATCAGGTTGCGTCTGGGTGTGACCTGTTCTTCGATGGACTTCACCAGGTTTCGCCGGCAGGCGTTCTCTCCTCTTTCTTGACAAACAAGGGGATGGACGCTAATCTCACGAGGCTGCAAAGAAGTTCTTTAACAGTACGTTTGACTACCTATCAGAATGAACGGACGAATGAGGGCTTACTTAACAGATTTACTTTCTAAGTCGTTATATTATATTTATTGTTTATAGTGTTGTATACCTTATCTTCTATATTTTGTTATTATTATTAGATTCGATTACCTTATATTAGTCTATTAATGTTATTTATTACCACGAGTTTACTGGTTGATTTATGTTAATGTACGTTAGCGTTGTTTCATTGTTACGGTTATGTTTGCTATTATTGTTAATACTGTTATTGTTATATAATAAATGATTTTCCTAGTGTTAACACTATTTATTGAACCACTGTTTCAGTACTAAGTTTGCTTATTGATTTGGCTTATAGCTACACATGTTGGTTGGCGTGTTTGCAACATGTTATTGTATTGTTCCTTATTTATACTTTTGTATTTTTTCTATAATATATATTGTTATCTTAATATCCTTATATGTAAAATGGTATATTGCCGTTAATAAATAAATAAATAATATTTGTTAAAACTATTATAATGGTTATTTTGTAACTGTTATTAAAACATGTTCTGTACACTTATATTTTCTGAAACAAAACTAGATTTTGCTAAAAATACTGGTCATATAAGTATTAAAGTAGTATTTCTCGCATTAAAGTCTCAAATAGTCTTGAAATTAAAGATAACATGCTAATAAATGAAAATAATATTTGCAATACGTAAAAATCTGTTGCGACACGCTAATTGTTAGTTATAGTGTAGGTTGAGATTTCATGCGTTTCTCTCAAATACTGCGTTGTGCAAGTGCCGTCTGCAGCAGTGCAGTGTCGTCGTCGTCACATCTCTAACAACAACCATAAGAAGACGTAGCGTAGCACAGGTGTATTGTCCATGTGTTCTGTTTTGAGGTTATGTTATTTCTTTTGATTTGATATAATTTATAGATACACTAAGTTATTAATGTGGTTAATTTGGATGGTTTGCAAATAATTCAATCTTTTTGAAGGTAAGTTTAAAGGAAACTCTTACCAATATACAAACTTTATGAGGAGTGTGTAGAATATTACTTAAGTCTTTTGCAATTATCCCTTTTTATGAAATAGCCTACAAATTAACATTTCATTAATTTTTTATTTTTGGTAAAAACTAGGTATGTTGAGTAACCTCGGGGTCACAATCAAGAAAATATTTAAAAATAGTATAATTATGGCTATCATAATTTACTCTGGTCATTACTATGATAATAAATATACCTATTGTTCTATACTTGATTTTGTCTTGCTTCCCCATCAATCAAATATTTATACATATATCTGAGAAGCCTACTTCTGTCAAAAGACAACTAAGATGTGTTTAAGTTGTATAACAGTCTAAATTTATAGCTAAAGTTAGATAGTAATTTTGAATTTTATATCTACTCCTTTAAAGTTTCAAAGGTGTAGTTTTATTAAAACTTTTGAAATTATTATCCGGATATTTTCTTGCCCTGTGTTCCACATTGATTGCAGAAAATGTGGACAAAAGTGTTGTTACTCTTAACTCTATGCTGTCACAGTATAAATGTAAACAAATTGAAAATAGTAGTTAAATTAATAACTAATTAATAGTAATTCATTAATTAAACATATGGTTGTATTGTCAAAAACAAAGTTTACACAGAACAGTTGATCACATTTAACAGGATCTTTTAATTAATATTCCAAGACCAAAGACGAGAGATTTAGCTACTTTAAAGACCAGAGAGGCATATTCCGGAGGAATTTTCAAAATAATAGTAGGCCTATAATCATATAAAGAGCCTTAAGTATGTCCATGTAAAATTGCAGTACAATCTATTAACCCAAGAACTGGCAGTCATTTCATCCTGTAGTGTCGGGCTGTTTTGGAGCTTCGCGCAAGGTTTAAAAAAAAAAATTATTAAAAATATAAAATAAAAGCAATATAAATAAAAGTATATATTTTTGTGTTCAGGATTAAACGTAGAATTATACTATATTGTAAAATTAACCATACAAAATTTTTTAATAAACACTTTTTTTAATCAAATATAAAATTTACGAAAAATATTTCTTAAATTTGGGGGGAGGGTCAATCCATTTCAAATCACCCAGGTCATGTTGCTCAACATTTTTAATTTGCCTAATTTTTTTTATTATGAGTTCCCTATGGGTAGACAATCACAAAACACTAATTGAAAAAATTTTACAAGCCATAGTTTTATCCTCATTAGGGAATTATTTTCTAATACCATTTATTAATTGATAATATATTGTAGTGCCAGATTATAGAAAATAAAATACCCAATTCTTACGAAACTTTGATAATAATTTTTTTAATGTCCGTGGTGAATCATGGGTCAAAAAGTCATTTCCCCAACATTCATATAGTTCCTAAATTTTATTTCATACACATCCAGAGCTTTAAACGTCATATTACACACAATTTTACTTATAAACAGACACAATTCTTTTTTACTTTTACTGTACAATAATTTCTCAATGCGTCAAAGTTTTGTAAAAAATACAATTTTATTATTGTAGTTTTGTGTATGGCTAACAAAATAATTGAATAAAATATCAAACTATAATTAGACACACACATTTTTCTAAAATTATTTGATAAAAACTATTAAATATTTTATCAGAATAAGCAGTTCATATTTATATATGTTTTAAAAGAAACAAATATGTTAAACAATATGTTAACAAAAGAAGTATGTTAAAGTTTGTGGATTACATTAAACAACACATCAATTACAATTAACACGTTAACAAGTGCATGGTTACAAAGTGCGTACTGGACAATTAAGAGTACCTACTCAGTATAGAAGGTGTTAACGATTATAAGTCCTATTATTTTACAGGATACTTAAAACTTTTAAGGGAATGCAAAAAGTGGATCCTCTCAAGATAACTTTACTTTCATCTTTTAGAAATTTTTGGATAGGTAAACTGCCAAACTAAATGTTGCTGTATGCCTATTTTCCTACATATAAATAGCACCTTGTTTTCATCTTTGACTCTTACCTTCAAATCCTCCGTTTATACTTCACATTTTGTTGCTTTCTCAACCCAATGTTACTTGTGAAGACATGAAATTATTGTGTTAGTGTTTAAAAAAAAAAAAAAAAAAACGTTCACTAGTATAACAACGATTGCTCAAGTTATTGTTTAAAACAGCAATTTCCAATTGTATTTAACTAATAAATAGTATGTAAGTAAAATTAAGATCACCTGTATCTCATATAAGGTATAACAATAATATCAATGTTGGCGTTTATATAATTTTACTAACTCTTATAAACAAAAAGAAAGTTATTTTCTTTACTTTTATTCTATTATAATTCCAAACACGTTTCAAAAATTATGTAAAATTTTATAGATATTGTTAATTTTAGTTCAAAGGTTACACAAGAGTGTGGCATATGCATGTGCCACTTTAGGTGTTGATAATTGTTTTGCTTCAATATACTGCAGACTGTATGAAATTGGGATATTGTTATATCATTGGCAAATATCCTGTGTTTTCAGGTTGTTGACCAAAAGAATTAGTACTGTACAGTGTCCTTCATTTAGTCCTATATAATGGCTGGAACATCTTTGGCAGAACAGTTAAAAAAGTTAGCTGTTCCACAGACATCGATATTAGTTCATAGCAAGAAGAGGACTTCCTTACTTTATAACCCAAAAGATGCTGCTGACATCGATCGAGCAACCTTTTACAAAATAGGTGAGTGACTTTACAGTTTGATGTATATTATTGTGAGAGGTAGAATGACACAAGCAGTACAACTGTTTCAGTTTTTATCAACATTACTTGTTACATTGATATTGTTCAATATATTAATTATTACTTAATTGTATTATATTTCAGTTGTATTTATGAAATAAACTAAATATATACAAATAACAAATGTTTTCTGTTACTTTTGGAATCTATTTTACTCCAGCTTTCACATTAGGTTTGTTATGTACTATCATTTTATCGGCAAAGTGTGATAAGCGAACCCAGTTTTTTTATCGCTTAGTATAATCGTCGATATTTAATATATCGAATAACAAAACTAACTATCAGTCGATATCTATATATCTAAAACACTAAATAAGTCACACATTTTAAATTAAAAGAATTCATTTAAAAATACAAAATGATATTCCAGTCCAAAGAGCCATTCTTAAGACTGCCCTGTGTAAAGGTAACCGTTATGCATCATCTGCACTTTTTAATGATATGGGAGTTTTGGGGGTCAGGCAGCTATATGTAAAAAACATTGGTTTTGTATATGTATAAAAACAATAACACAATTTTCAGACAAACTAACCATAGGAACTAGGATTTCGGTTTCAGTACATATTTTAACAGATAGATTAACTAAAAGCTTTACATTAACTAATTCTCATTATACAATGCAAATTTTGATTAGAAATTTACCGAGACCATTAACTGATTTTTATAATATAAAAATTGGAATATTTAAGAAGCTACTGGTTAATTGGCTTACGGATTTGGGAGGGGAGGCAACGGAGAACGTTATTGCATCCAATTACAGATAGGAATTTTCTTTTTCTTTTACTTCAAGCTCATGTCTGTTACCAGCCTATGCCCGTTACTTTACTTACTTTTTTTTAGTTCTATTGTAATGGGAGCTAGGTTTATGTATTTATGTATGTATGTACGTGAGTGTGTTAAGTGTGCTACATATCTGAGTTATATATGATTAAAACTTATCGGCAATGTGGGTCGACCTATCTTTTCAACGACTCGTGCCCACGCACAGGCTTGCCTATGTGGGTACTTTTTTCCTATATTTTAAGTAATGTTAATGTTTTAATCATACTTGAAAATTACTGTAGTATATATTATTCTATTATGGAATTGTAATTTCTTTATTTGGAAATAAATAAGGTTTTGAATTGAATTGAATTGATATAATCTTATAAATAATAAAGGAACCGTAACGATCAAACGCAAAATTAGAATCACAGGTACCTAGTATAGGTAGGTAGTAGGAAATATATTATTTAAATAATAAAGATAACAACAAAACAAACACATTGAAATAAAAATAATTCTTGCTGTTATAGATATTATTATTGTTGAACATGTATTATATGTTTACAATCTGAAAATGTATTTACACTATAATAGATTTAGGTTAATTGTTCATATTAATACATCAGTATTGTTTGATTATATATTAATGGGTGTAATTAAGGAATATCGTTTGTTTACATTAATATAAAAACTCGTTGTCCACTTATTGTATATGTACCTAAAACACTTTTATAATCTATGTTAAAAATAGATCTTGTTAAAAGAGCTAGAACATTAAATAATCCTATCTATTGCGGAAGAGGTTGATAAAAATTGGTTGAAAGAAGGCGTAATTGTATTTATTGTAACATTGTCAATTTAATTATTTAATACCTATTGATATTAATTTTATTTACATGAATCAATATTATGCTTTTTTATGTGTATATTAAAACTATACTAGGGGTAGTGACAATTTAAAAAATCTAATCTTTCAATCTCAAAGAACTTCTGTATTTGAGCAACTTCTATCACAAGTTTAACAAGTTGGTCAGTAAAATCTTGCAGTGCATGAGATAATTTGCAAGTAAAGAAAATTTTAAAGCTTATAATAAAATATAGTGTTGGCTCCTTATGTCGTTGGAGATTCATAGAATATTGTTGGGGTCAGTACAAATTGTAAGTTAACTCTGTTGGCAAAATGTGTGTAACAAGTCAAATGTATATAGATTGAGCATTGAAGATTTGTAATATATGGAAAGCAAGTGGTAATTTATAAAAATTTGATTGTTATTATTCATTGTATATTATTGTTCGAATGATCATTGTAACAGTACACAATTCAGTTGTAAGAACTGTCTACTGCAACACAATATTTTTAAATTTTAACAGTAGAGTTTCTTGTAATTATTATTGTTTTTATTTGCAATTGCTGTTTTACATATATGATATCACACTGATTTAACCTTAGTTTCATCTCAGTTCACTATGTGCTTTTATTTAGGCCTAAGTGGATTGGAGGAGCTGAAAACCATTTATGCTCGTTTGGCGGAATTTGAGAAATCACTGTTTGATGAAACAAGCCTACATCTGGAACGGGCTGTGGAAGACCAACAAGCCAATGCTAAACTAGACCAGCTGATCAACAGATTCCTGATATTGCTTTCGCCATATTTGAACTTGGACCCAGCGCACAAGGCTCTGGAATGGCTGATTTGCCGGTTAGTCAAATAGTCTAGGATTCTGTCATGCTTAGAGGTCTGTAGTAATCAAAAGATTTGTCTGTTCACAACATCATTCAGACGTAATATATATATATTACATAGTACAAGTCATCAAATGTTCTCATGTTTATAGTTGATATTTGTAGTAGAATTGTACAATAGTAATGGAGACTCTGGTTAATATCACTTTAAAAAAGTGCCCAATAACACACATACTCATAAAACACAAGAATACCATACTGTTCAAATCTGCAGAAGTTCTGGATAATGACTGCATTTTAAACTTTTGGGGTCCATTTGTTCCCCACAGGGTTGACTCACCAGATCCAATTAATTTCAAGTGAATATGCTTGTTTTTCAATATTCCTTTTGTACATGTAACTATAAACTAATAAATTGTAGTAACTCTGTTTTTTATCATGTTTCCATCATCAGCAATGATCTGTAATAAATAAAGAAATATTTAATTAAAATACTTTATTAGTATTCAACTGGCTTTATGTTTACTAGCTCATTTGATTTCAGATTTCACATTCATCAATACAACATTGATAGTATCATGGCCCTAATTATGCCTTACCATGATACAAACATTTTTGCAAGAATGATTCAGATTTTACCTCTGGAAGGGAGAGGAGGCAAGTGGATTTGGCTGCAACCATTGAAAAAAGAAGGCATTCCTATGTCAAAAATCTTTCTTCTGTCAAGAGCATCCTCTGATACTTCATTTTTCAAGTTTATTTGTAATCTTCCCCTGCAAGGAGTTCAGGTTAGTTTAGTGATTAGTGATGATGCACTGTATAACTTATAAATACTGTAAGTTATTGTATAAACGTACTGATAAACTTAAAATTACAATGCTTAACTTAAAATTATAGTAAATTTAAACAAAACAAATATTACTATTGCAGTAAACGAAATTACATACCCCTCGAATAACTTTAAACACTAGGATTAATAGATTCCAATGAATACATGAAAGAACTAAATAATATAAAAAGTATAGTAATTTACAATTACTGATACTCAACAAAATTAATTGACAGTTTATAAATAAGAGATTGAAGACTTATCCAAATAATCAAGAATCACTTTACTAAAAGTAACAAAGAAGAAAAACGTATTTGGCAACTATGACTTATTGTCCATAAGAAAGAAATAAAAATACCATTAAAGCAATAAATTAAAGAAATAAAAAAGCTATTTATAAAATATTTTTGTCATAAACAGCCTTTTTCCACAAAGAACAACATAAATCAAAATCCAAAACACAACATTTTAGTTGGAAACTAAAAGGTAATTTAAAGTATTAGCTGTGAAATGTGTAACAAAATTTACATAAATAAAATAATAAGAACTGTTAAAAACTAATTTAAGACATTATGAATACAGACAAACTCAAATGTTATCTGTGCCAAATTTGGACTAGAATTCAGTCATACCTTTAAAAACTCCACATTACTAAAATCAGTGTACAATAAGAATAAATCAATGCTTATCAAATATTATATGTTAAGAAACATGAAGATAAAATATTGAACAATGATTTCGGACAATCCAAAATTAAATTTTCTTCAAACAAAATAAAAAAAAATTTTTGACCCAAACTTTCATATGTATATTTATTATACTTTTAATGATACAAATACTGTATTAAGTTTTACTTAATTCATTTGATAATGGTTTCTAATTGTAAGAATATTTATACTGATTCAAATTATTTGAAGTCATACCTGACACTGACATCTTTGGTGTTGTAGAGGCCTAGTGAAATAAATTTACAATAATTGTATAATTGTGTATTTCATATACTGAAATAATTTGTTTTCTAACAAGAAGAGCTTCTCCTGCAATGAAAATACAAATACTACTTCTTCCTTTTTGTATAATTGGTTAAAGTATTTGCTCTATTCAGGTCCATGGTGAAGAAAGTGTGCGACTCACAACTCTGTTTGCATTTTATTGTACTACTGTGATTGGGGCACTTCACCAGAGCCCTCACGTATCCGAGGTTCAGGTGACCCATCTCCTACCTTCCCTCATCGCAGGTCTCAGCTCCTGCCACTTGGACTTTGCCGCTTCTGCCTTCATGATCCTTGGATATCTTGTCACCAAAATCCACCTCACTCCCAGGATCTTCAGTGAACTTTTCTACAAAGTTTGCAAAGTAAGTAAATTTTGTTTTTTTACCTACACATAGAAAATTGTATAAAATGAAAGAAGGTTTGTTCTGTTGCATTACAATTATAATTTGGACTAAATATTTTACTCTAACTCAAATATATCTGTATGTATTAATTATTTTTGTAGTATAATGCAAGAGAGTGTGATAGTTGAATAAGAATTTGAGTTATACCACATACCCATATTCTTGAGGATTAAACTTTTGATGTATGGGTTATTTTGATATTTTCCCCTCATTTTGGGGTTTCTAAATTTTCTAACTTCCTACAGTGTATGTCACAAGGTTATTCTTAACCCTACATCGGGTGCTAAACGGAGTTTTCCTCCGTGTATTTTTTATTATTAAAAATAGTACTACTTTTCTGATGTTGGCAGTCGTTTCCCGCAGTGTACTTCACGAGCATCTTTCGGGGAAGCGAAACAATAGCCTCCCGCTTATCTTTGTCAAAATCTGTCAGTATGAAGTCTACTTCCGTGCGAGACTGGACGATTCCTCCGTGAGCGCCCGATGTCGTGTTTGTAGTGCTTGGACAAAATCTCCGTGAGCGCGTTATAGTGTTTAGTTTTTATGGAATAATAATCCGTGTGCGCCTAAATGTGTGACCTGTGATGGTTTCTTTTTAAGTTTTACAATATATTTTATTTGAATTTTGTGAAATGGAGAGTGAAGATGAGAGACTTGTCAGAACAGTACCCGTGTACTAGGGAACATTTCAGTACTGTTTATGGAGTGCACATTGTTGTTATAAGAACCAAAAGGAAAATTTTTTGAAACTGTGTAGTGTTTAAAAATATTTTTAGTAAAGAATAAATTTTGATTTTAGAGTAATAATTGACATTACAATTGTATAATATCTCAAGAATTGAAGTAAGTTGTTTTTGTAAGAAGTTAAAAACTAAGTTAATTTCCATATATTATTACAGTTGGTTAAACATTTTTACAATTAATTGCATTATTCCTTAAAATAAATCATGTTTTTACTATACAATAACATTTTTTTTAATTTTGAATTTCTTATTTGGAAAATTCATTACATAAGAGAGTAATTTTTATTTAATTTCTAAAAATGAATATATTACATTGTAATAAAATCAGTATGAATATTTAAACAAATAAAAACAGTTTAAACGACTATGATATCCATTATTCGCTAACCTGGAGGAAACCTCCGTGAGCGCCTGATGGTGTTTCTAATTTTAAGCGCCTGATGGAGGGTTAATGGAATAAAAATAAATTCTTAAAACATTGTGTTACTCAATGCCCTTGATCTACTGCACCTTCTATTTAACTATTTCAAATTTTCCATACTTCACGAATCTGCATTGGTTTTTTTTTTATTTTAGGGAATATTTGTGTGCTATTTATTACACTTTACTGTCAAATACTTTATCCTTTAAGTGTTTGTCCTATATGAGTGTGAAGGTATTTGTAAATTTTCTGGAGAATGTTTTGATTACTATACAGTTTTGCTTAGCCGAATGCTAATAAAATCAGTAGTAGGATTCATTACATCTTACGTGTAATGAATTATATTTACTTTCATCGTCTTTATTAATTCAACATTTGTAAGGTGTATCTCTTAATAATTTTGAAAAAGTTATTTACAAATAAAGCAGTTTATACATACTTTTTTGTACAAAAAAAATATAAAAACATAATTTTATTACTGTATCCATTTAAATAGGTTTATTGAGGAGATACAGTGTCTAGAAGAAGATGGAGAGTAGCCTCACTACAATGCAATACAGTATGGCCAACCTGATGTGGTAACCAAAATTGTACAGAATAACTACGACATAAATAAGCAAGAATACTATTGTTACAGAGTGACCAGTCGAGCCTGCGCAGTGAGGTGACACTAGCACTGGTGGTGATGTGTCAGTCACATGTTGGCCACACTCCTTCCCTCCTCCCCTCCTTCCTTCACCTGGCCACATCCTCCTGGTTCCTGTCGTCCCTTGCCCAACAGGCCCGTGATGGAGTAGTAGTCTACCCCTTGGTAGCGGCTGTCATCACCGACTGTCTCACAGCTGACAACACAACACTCCAGGACTTTGTGTCCCAGCTGCTGGCAGAGATTGCATTCAACAACGACGAGGCACGGAATATGGTGAAGTAAGTCTAGTGAAATTTTTATTCGAGTCAACATGTATTGTTTTGGAAAAGAAAAGTAGAACAAACCTTGTTGTACAGTTGGAGGAATTTAGTTGTGCTCGTAGGGCCCAAATACTACCCTTTCAACAAATAAACGCTATCTGTGTGGCGGGTTGCGTTTACGTGCTAGCCGCTGAGAAGAAGGCGCAACAATCTCTTTAACGACTTTAAACTCACGATTTCGATTTGGAGATTAGTCAGTCGCGTAGTGAGGATTTTGGCGCCATGGAGCGACTCAGTCGCTGGCGCCCCTTCCCCAACTTTTACCTACATGATCAATCAGTGCCGACAGTTCACTCACTACCGTAACAAACCTTTCTTGGCATCATTTCATCAGCAATGTAAGGCGTCTTTGACCAAACATCATTTTTTATAATAACTTACAGTCTACTATTCCTTTATAAAGTTTTGTTCCTTGTAAGAGACCTAGTTTACGTGTATATCAATATGTATTTAAATCTCAATTCAATTCCATAGGGTTTGGAATGAAAGTACAAATTTCAATATATTTAATAAATATGTATTGAAAACCCTAGTTTAAATTTGAGCACATTATCTAAAACGTGAACATAGTAGTTAAGTAGTTACAAAACCAACTCGCATATTACTATCTTAACTAATCTTCTTTCGTGACTTCATGCTAGCAAACTGTGTTATTGTGTCGTCCAAGTTGATGTGCCTGGCTCTGCTGCGCTCTATAGATATGGTTGCCAAGGCACTCAGACGTTCTTGGGACATGGTCCTGCGAAAATAGTTCTTTATTCAGTTTAAGTTTTGAAAATGATCTCTCTGCACTTGCATTTGTAACAGGTAGTGTCAAAAAAATCAAACAAGCATTCACAACATCTGGAAAGCTGGAACCAACTTGAGCACGCACTATTAAAGTATCTGCAAGATCCCTTATACTTTTGAGTTTTTCCACGCGACTTAAAAAACAAGTTTTTAGCCTTACAAGCTGTGGACCTAAGTTAAGGAAGACGACCATCTTGGTAGTTTAATATCAAAATTTTGCTTGATTCTAAGATTTCTTCATCATTTGCTCCAACTAAAACAGAAGGCTTCAGACATTGGAAACTACTAGTAATGTGGAGTAACAGCCTCAAAACGCTTTGTCAGCTGTGTTGTGATTATGTCAAGGCTACGGTTGAAACACCTCAACCCGGAAACGTTTCTCATTGTCTTTAATAGGGTCATCAACTTGCACTTCATCAAACATTCTTGTCTTCTTTTTTGTTCTTGAGTCAATGAAATGTGGTACAAACTTTCCATTGCAAACAAAGCTTAGTTGCATCTGCTTAAACTGTTTGCCACTCATTCCTAAGTTTGTTAATTTTTGTTTTGAGATTTACGAGCATTTTTGTTGCGTGTTCCAAGTCTTCTTCGGTACTTTGAAGTTTTTTAGAAATTATGTCCATAGTTTCAAGCAACACACTTTCAATAACTATCAATATTACTATGATATTGAAAACAACATTTGATAAGTATTCTGATTTCTGGCTTTCCACTTCCAAAAAGCCCCCGAACGCTTCTTCTATGACTTAGTTGTATTGGCCTGTCGCCTTCGTCAGTTTTTTATCTTTATATAACGAAACACTGTACTCAGCTGGTCGGTTTTCGCTATATCTTGAGTTGTATCAAAGATAATAGACACATAGGGACTATTTTTCATTTCTTCCTTCATTTTCTTTTTTTATCTCTTTGGAAATCAGGTTGATCAGCTAATTTTGAATCTGAGGACTAAGGTAGTTAACCACTACGTTTTGGTAACTTAATTAAATCTGCAAGGACCTGGTCATATCTTGCTAGCATATGTATTATCTCAAGGGAATTTCCTTTCGATTTAGTTGCTTCTTCATCGTCATTACACAATCTGTGCTCTCTCAGTGGTAAGTCGTTTGTAGCTAACGTAATAATGACGTCCACCACTCGCCTTAAAACTTGTCTCCAGTAATCAGTGGCTTTTTTTAATCTCCTCCAGATTCTCACTATCAACTTTAGGCCTAACTGCCAGCGATAGTATATTTCACACGCAATTGCATGACTTTGCGAATCTTCTTCATGGTCTTTTATGTTTCGACCTAAATGTGCCCAATCAGACGTACCTTTCGAAAATCCCACATCAGTATAGGCCATATTGAAAAGCCAGCATGGCTGACAATAGCAAACATTGAGGATGTTTGAATAGCATAACCAATTACGTTTTATTCTCAATTGGTTTTCTTTATTCTTTTGAAAATACCATTTCTCGTCAAATCCCCTATTTTTATTTCTCCCTTTTGATTCTTTTGAAAATGGCCCTTTAGGCTGACGAGGGCCTAATTTTATTATTTGTCGTTTTTGTTTGGCTGTAAGAGTGTTTTCAAAAATTACCCTTATCAGAAGAACTTATAACAGCTGTTACATTTTCTTTAAGGTTCAACTCGCAATCGGTACCTTCAGCTTTAACTAGGCCTACCTTAGAAAAAGGTTCCTGAAGAAGGACGTGGTCTTCTGCAATCTTCAGGTAAGCCTACAGGTGTTTGCTCATCGCTCATCGCTTGTAGGTACTTGTGAGCTACAAGTGGGTTCTTGAGAAACTGCAACTACTGAAGTGTCCCTCGAAAAGTAGATAACTTCTTTACTTTCTTAAGTTCAAGATTTTCTGCGTGACCTTTCTCTAACCTTCGTTTCCGATACTCAGCACCACTTAGTTTTTTTGACATTATATACCAAAGGTAATAAATCAACACCACACAAATCACATCACAACAAAATAAATAATATAATCAATACTTTTGCACTAACGCTAAATCTGCAATCACTACGCAAAGGTAAATTGAAGTAAGTCAATCACTCGGTGGGTTTGTACGGACGCCTTTTGTCTCAGCCAAGGTCAATGACAGACTGACTGACACAAAGGCATTGCGCGGCTGTGATGCGCGTGGAAGGGGCTGCTTCCCGCAATTTTATCGTCTAAATAAAATATACTATATAAAAGTCTAAATAAAATTACGCAAAAAAGCCAATTGTGGGATAAAAATGACTTGCGTATTGATGACATCACATCAGAAAGCACATGTTGCAAAAATTTAAATAAAAAGCTATAGAAAAAATAATAAAAGGAAAATAGAAAGACTTAAATTGATCAATTATAGTGAACGTGATAAAATTTCGATAATTATGAGAAAAGAAATTAAATTATATTCAATCGTGAAGACGCTGATTTGAACGGGGAGAGTGGATGAGCATTGTTTGAGCCGGTACGCAGGGTTTTAGCCGGAGAGACTCTTCCTTCTTTCTCTGGAGTTGAAGCAGGAGGACGTGTACTCGTTGTAGATGAAACTGTGCAATAGTGCATTAAAAGTTATAATCAGGGATGGATGTTGTTTTAGTGAACAAATTATCAAAGCAAAGTGAGTACAATTAGTCAGTATGACATCAGAATAAATTGACATCAAAGTGATTTGCTTTGTCTTTCATTGACTATCCCATCTACAAAGAAGTGTGGTAAGTAAAGAAAATAAGCTTTAGCTCAAAGAATATTACTTTCAAAACTTATTAGAATCAAAGTGATTGATGAGAACCCAGTGAATATTTTGTGAACTTTATCCTGATATAAATAATCATATTAAATTTATCAGAGCCTTCAATAGAGTAATATTCCGTTTGAACTATCATTCAACCTACTTAAAAAACCTGAGATAAATATAGACCCAGTGCTAGTGATATATAACGGTGTAGCCTACTTTCACTAACACAAACTACACTTCCAACAACACCACAGACATTGAAGTTTGATCGTTATTTAAAATACCGACTTGGAACAATATGACTCAGCCAACAGGGGACCACAACACACGTTAAAAAGCGGTTAAAAAAGCTGATCGTAAGCAAGTCGCACAACCAACGAGGGGCAACACACTTAAAAAAACCGATCGTGAGCAAAATGGCACAGCCAACGTGGGGCCTCGATCGTATGCACCCTCCCGCCTATCACCACACACTCAAGGTCACGCATGCAGCTAAAGTCCTCGAACTGTATTTGTGTCTTGTCTGTAATTATCTGCAGATAGCAGTATGTTTTGTGGGCCTGCCAAGATAATATTCACTCAATTTTAACATCGTCATTTATTATCAATTATCATCTTTATTATTTATTTATTATTTATTATCATTTATTATCAGATAAACATGATAATATTTGTTTACCATGAATTTTAAATATACATAGGTTATTGAGTAAAAGTGAATATTATACACCTTATTTATATTAAAACACAAACAAAAGTTTAAATAATTTTAAATGTCTGAAATTAAAAATTTTTTTAAACATTCATAAACATCTTTTACCTTATTTTGTCACCATCTTGCTTTCTTTTACATAATCCAAATTTTATGTTTTACAAATATCTTCATTTTTAGGTAGTTGTGTAGAAAATAAGGCTATTGCGAGTCCTAATATTAACATAAATTAAGGGAAAATTTGACATAACTTTACCAAACATGATCCCCGAGCCCATAATTTTTGTAATTAACCATTTTTTGTATCTGAAACTGTTTTGATTATATGATAGATATTGATTACATGTAAGTACTATCAGAAAGCATTTTTATTCATATTTCTGTTTTTACAAAATCTACCTACTTCTTCCGACTGAGCCAGAAGAACTGTTAAATCAAATATGTACACCGTAAAGTGATCTACAGTAACAAAATTATTAGATGATAAGCTTTCTGGTTTGTGTTTATAACATAAACTATATAAACTGAAAAAAATTATTGAAAATGATTGGACAGTTTGATTTTTAATTAATGAAAAAGTCGTTCATAGAATAAGACAGAGCATTTACAATGCATACTTTCACTGTTATACCCTCATATTTCAATGAGTCGAGTTTTACCGTTTTTCTGGATTCATACCTACATGGTAAATGATTTAATTTTAATGTAAAAAAAAAACACATAAAGATAAACTAAATGAAGTGTCAACGTATAATCAGAAAATTTATAGTCAACACCTTGGTTGTAATTTTGAGCATACTTTAAAAATATATTAATTATAGAATTTTCATAAACTTCTGTGCTTCGTGGAAAGTGAAAAACTGCTGTCTTTATGGTAACCCTTCTAATGTGTCATGCATTTTGTTTGTTTTTAAAGTTCATAGCCATTTCACTGTATAGGCCTGCTTATTTTATTCTTAGTGATGCTGCTATTATCTGGAGCTTGCAAGACTCTCTCTACATATTTTGTGTTTTTTTTTCCATAACTTATCATGTTTTCAGGCTGTTTGCTGATAAACCCCTAGTCAACAACGAGTGGTTTCGCAACACACTGCACCAACTGGAGAAGTCGTACCCAGAAGCTTTTGATGAGGCTGTCAAAGTGCACTCTAACTTGCTTGGGCTGATGCCTGATTACTCTGCTCGGAATGAGTTGTTCCAAAAATTGAACCATCCTCAATGGCAAGTTCGTCTGCAAGCAATTGTTCACATCAAATCTCACATGGAGTTGCTCAAGGTACCTCTTTGTATAAAATGTTTTTGTAATTACCAGCAATAATAGGGAGAACTATTTATAGGGAAGGGAGAAAATTGGGACAGATAGATGTAGGCAAATATATTGGAAGCGTAAGGGGAACATGTACCTCTGTTTGATTTCTTCTAATTTGCCTTATTTTCCTTATGATATAAAGATGTAGTACTTGAGTTATACAGTAGTTAGAGCAGCTCTGATGATTATTTTATATCTTACACTAAAATTTGTGTGACTGTCTTGTAAATCCATTTTTGATCTTCCGGATCAGCTGAGATGTAGAAACTAAATAACCAAACACTTTGTACACTTTAAAGACAATCAAATTACTAATTATTATTTTGAATTATTTTAAATAAAATTTTGAAACACTGACATCTCCAAGTACATATTTTACTGTAAATTTGTATGAAAGATGTGTGAAAGCGTTAGTAATTAACCCTTTGAGTGCCACAGCGTCGCTAATTTTGACGGTACGAAAAGTGCATAAAGTGCCAGCGTCGCCAATTTTGACGTTTCGTATTTCGATGATATTTGATATAGTACAAGATTATTTTGGTCAAATAACCAGACAGCTGTATTCAATAGGTTCCAAACTATCAATAAATACGAGTTTTATGTTGTTTATCTACTATTTTATCTGTGAAACTTATGTTGTTTTGGTACTTTTCAAGAAGCCACTATCTTTGGACGAGTTTTCCTTATCGGGGACAAAACAAATTACAGTATTAAAAACCAACTGACTTTATTTAACCTATTTTGGAATTTACAAGTTATTACGACAATCAATAACATCAAGAACTATAAGAACAATGTTTCATTATTCGAAAAAGTCAGGTCATTCGTGTGTCTATTTGGAGAAGATTTGGAGATAGGAAGTATGACTCATCAAGTATTTTTCGATTCATTATGGAAGAAGGAACGTATAATGAAGTTTATTTTGATCTCTGATAAGGAAAACTCGTCCAAAATAGTGGAATATGCGAAAAAGCTTACAAATATGCGAAAAACAGCGTGGCACTTTATGCATATGCTTTCGGAAAATACCCGTGGCACTCAAAGGGTTAATTAAAATTTTTTCTTTCTTCTTACTTCTATCTCTTACGGTTTATTGCATCTGTTTGAAGCTCCGTAAGGCTTAAGAAACTGTTAATTCATCGCTTTGTTTATTTACTTCTAGGTTAGTTTAGATTTTATTCATATTTTTATACCCCATCTTTTATACACATGTTTACACCAACTCAACTGGCAAAATAACGTAAGAAAAAAAATCATGTTGTATTACAGTGGGAATAATTACCTCAGATGAAAACAATTTTGTTAAGCCAACCAACAGGATTGAAAGTTCCACTGTCTGGCAACAATTTAATGTATTATTTTGAACTTATTATTGATGATTGGTTCTTACATGCCATTATCAGGTTAAATAATTTAAATGCAGTTGACGTCTTTTTGAACGAAAATCTAAATCACAAACTAATCATTGGAAAGATATGACATTGTCTGAATTTAAGACTCTCCTTGGCCTTTTATTTTACACTCGCATCATAAACTTGCCTCAGCTCAAACAGTATTGGATGAAAGATGAATTATTTCATACTTGCTTCAGGAAATATATGTTGAGGGACAGGTATTTTGTCATATTCAGATGTTTACACTGACAGTCGTAGGTGGTGTGTAGACGAATGCTGACGTATTGTGACCTGTATTCTGTAGTTCAGTTTTAATGATTAATGTTGCGTGTAGTTTTTATTAAGTGCATGTTTTAGAGTTTGTGAAGTTGACACACAACATGGTGGTTGTGATTCTTGACTTAGGCGTGTCACAACGCTTTGGTATGACTTGTTTATTTTAATCTAGTTTGTTAAAATTAATTATGTGTTAGGTTAGCTATTTACCTGAAGAAGAGATCAGATTGCAGATCTCGAAACGTAGTGTTACTGATTTTTTGTTTCACTGAACGATAGCAAATGTCTGGAAAAATCCTCTTTCCTTTACAATCATCCATCATCAAAAATAAACTTCAAAGAAAGAAGGTAGAAAATTATGTCAAGTTTACTACAGAAATGGCAATAGGAAAAACATAATAGGCTCAGAAAAACCAGCTCTGTGCCTCAAAAGATGTTATGAGGAATATCATAACAACTGAAAAAAATGTTTGTGTAAATAGTGTATACATTGAAAATTACTCAACCAAGAATGGTATTTAGTCTTACCATTATTTTGCTTGCCAAAGTAGTAGACTTAATTTTGAATTTATATTTTAGTTTTTTATAAGAATAAAACTGTTTTTCATAAGAAAGCTTAAGTATTTTTTGTTTCCCACCTGTTTTATTGGAGACATTTTTTTGTAATAAAACAAAAGCGTTGAAATTCAGTGAATAAAAATAACATGTTTATAAAACTGTCATAAAAACATAGAAAAAATATCACCACAACATTATAATTTACAAGGTATGTATTAAAGCCAATAATTGAGCTGATTTATTTGTAAACAATTGAAATAACAGATGTTTTGACAGCATTATGGGTAAGTGCATCTTCATCGAAGAGTACAAAGCGTCTTATTGTTTGATGCTGTTTGCTGAATACACACTTACGCGTCAGGTTGTTTTTATTTGAAGAAAAGTGAAATTGACATAACTTTGTTGTTTTTCTACGAAAGAAATAGTTTTAAGCACTTCCTTAAATTAAAAAAAAGTACTTCAGGGCATAGCATGGTGCATTAAAACTAAGGTCAGCATTGAACGTGTTAAATACTGAAGAATGAAGGATTAAGAATAAGTGATAATGCAATAAGGCATATTATATGTACAATAGTTTTTGTACATTTTAGAATACTGGTGCCTGTACCATTTTATAGTAATAACAAAGATCTAAATCCAATTGTATTAATTTTACAGTATTGTCAAAAACACAAGAATGAAGATAACTAAGTATTGCTGGAATTGATTAAATTCAGAATTTGCTCATCTCCACCACAGCAGAAATATTTAGTGTGTCGATAATCCATTGTTGGACATGTCATTCAAAAAGAGCAGGTCAAACCGTCATTGAGTTTGTATTAGTTCTTAGTTGATGAGTTTTTAATATTGCTCTGAAGTAAAATCATATGAATTTCTTTAACATACAAGATTTCTTTGCACCTTTTAGGAACAGTGGGTTCAGGAAACTCTGCTAACTCGACTATCCGATGACAAAACTCAAGTGTTAGTTGCAACCCTAGACCTGGCCAGCCACTTGCCTCAGATGCAGTTGAATGAACAGCTGATCACTTTGATTGCTCGATGCTGGCACAAGTTCAAACTTCACTCAGTTGCTCCGGAAGCACTCGCTCGTCTCCAGTCCAGTCAGGCCGAGCCCGACCCAACACTCGTGTTGCTGCTGACTCTGCCCTTCCTGCTGCCTTCTGACGAGAAAGAAGTGGAAATGACAACTGCAATCAAAGTACTTAAGTGTACTGCAGTCAGACAAAATAATCTTTTGAAATCTTTTATTGAAGGTAATCCACTACAGTTTCTTATCATATCAGAGTATGAGCAATTCTTACAGTTCGTTACATGCCAACATTTTTGTTTTATACAGGCAAATAATTTTGGTCTGAGTTGGTTCAGATAATGGCTTGAGTACTCACTATTTAAATTGTGAGTAATTCCTTTTACAGTTTAATTTAGCTTATTGAGTTCAATAACTCAATATCTGTTTTGGCAATATAGAATATATGATTTTGACATTGTGAAAATAAAGTAAACTATTTATATGTTATGTTACTTATAGGTTATTATAATACTGTAAAATAGTATCCACATTGTAGTAATTAATATATCATAGCATTATAATTGTTTTATAAAATATAGTGTAACATTACATAGACTTATAATTTAAATTAACGTGTTGACACTTCAGATAACTGAAATGTAGGAAACAGAATATCTTAATATATTGAAAAATTATAGAAGTTTTGATAGGGTCAATGTTGGTCAGCTTACAGTTCTCAAAATCTTAAAGGGAATAATCATTTTCAGAACTGGAGAATGAAGTGGTAGAACCAAAGAGCCTTCCTGAAAAGGTCTTTAAATTCCTCCAGAAGGGGTTGGAAGGCGTGGACCTCGATAGTGTACTTAAGGCAGGCAAACATCTGGAACCACATGGTAATGTGTATCAGCTGATGACCTTGCTTGTGTCAGCTGCTGTCCTGCCCATCAATGTTTCGATTGATAATATCACCTCTCTACTTCAACGGTTGGCGGAGTACAATAGTTCTTCGGAGGTAATTATAAAATTTACCATTCAGAGTAGATTATTTTGTCAGTATGCCAAGAAACTACCAACAAATTAATGAAATATGTTGATATGTTGTTAGTAATAACGGTATACTATACAGATCAAGATAAAAAAATAAATTATCACTTTCACTACATATTATGTTCATAGTTGTGGATGATTTTTCGCTGTATGTCACAGTTATAAAATTTGATTCTTATCCAGGTTTGACTGTTGCCCTGCAATCTCTCAGGCAATTAAGGAACTAAACTAATATTTCACTATTTGCAGTACGTACGATAGCAAACATAATATAGAGTTGTTTTTTCATGTGAGTGTTAGTGCCACTGTAGCTGTTAGAGCGCATTCTCCAAAAAATATTCTTCAATTTGAGTTCAAGATCACGGCATTGGACATACAGTATGACATTAATTTCTGTAAGGATATAACTATATCATACTACATAAGTTAATATTTTGTTTTTAGTATGTGTTATTGAATATCCATTACTATGTTGCAGTTAAGCTCCGATATTCGCAAGGATTTAGATGGAGAAAGCTTAGGTCACATTGTATCTTCTTGCCGTGACAATAAACTGCCTTTTCAAGGTAGTCTGTACATCTTGTCGAAAGTGATGAGAAAAATAAAATATACATTTCCTGAGAAAAATCACATTTTTGATGTTAAAGACCCAAGAGCAGCTCTTATGATTAATATTTTTAAACTTGCAATAAAGATGAAAACGTCAAGGAACAAGTACATCAGGAAAGCATACTCAAGCTACTGTGAGAAAATGTTTGAGGTAAGTAGTTTATTATTTCAGAGAAGTTTTCGAGTAGATGTTATTATTATTAATTCAAAAATAACCAAATGTGAATGAGTGCAAAGTACAATAGCAAATTGTCATTATGCAAAATATTATTGTTGTTTCTAAATAAAAAGTGTAGTAACAAAATCATAACAGTTCATAATTTTTTGGGAAAACCGCTTTATTAATAGCAGTATTTGGTCTACCTTTATTCTGTATTCAGAAATTACTATACAATATATACTAAAGAAGTTAAATTAACAGAAATAATTCACGTTTCTAAGAGGGCAATGACTGGAAAATTCTCATTATTTCACATTTTACAGTTGAAAAAATGCAGACTTACATTTTCCAGCAGGATGAGGTTGCTCCACACTACACTAGAGAAGTAAAAAGAATTTTTGCACATTACCGTAAAATGTGATGAAAAGTAAAAGAATTTGTAGAAAATAATGTTAAACAAAGCTTGTACGTAATAAGGAGGTAAATAGAATTTTATTTCATTCAGAGGTACAATATATAATTTTAGATGGAGATGTACAAGATGCCCTGATCTTAAATTTTGTTCCTCTCTATTTCTTTTTAATTTTTAATTAATTGCGTTTCTTAGAGTAATCTGTTGCATTTGGTGTTACTACAGTACCATATGATGTACATAGCTTGGTTGAAGAATAGAGAAAGTTAACACTTTCTTGTATTACATATTACAATACACTAAGTAGTATTTTTTTCTTATAAACTATCTGATATTACAGTGTCTTAATTTATTTCATTGTAAAATGAATGGTTTGTTTTAAAGAATTTAGTATTCATCATTTTCTAGTAATTTTATATAGGTTTTCAATAATGCTACGATTTGTTGTGTGTAGAAATGCTGTGAAACGCCGGAAAGTCAAATACATCTGCTGAGCAATGTGGCACTTGGATGTCCAGAGATAGCAGCAGAGTGCATGGCGTGGCTGGGGTTGCTTGTGGAGGAGTCAGCCTGTCTTACCGAGACAGAGTGTGTACTGGTGCCTGCGCTGTTGGTAGCCCTGCACTCGCCAAAGGACGATGTGCGCCACAATGCGCTCACTGTACTCCAGAGTCTTGCTCAGAAATTGGCTCTGCCCGTGTACCATAAGCTGCTGGACCTCCTCACACAACACTACCAGGAGATCCAAATTGACCATGAGTAAGCTATTTATTTTGTTCTATTATCATCATTACTCATGCTACTAATTTTCCTTTCCCCTTTTTCATACTTGCAGAGTTTTATTGAGGGAAAATATGTGTCAAATTTGGTTATAAAGTAATGTTTCTGTAAACTGCACATTCCTTAAGGCTTGCTTATCAAGTGTAGAAATGGAATGTCGGAATCAGAAATCTCCAACTGATTGTTTTCAAGGTGTTTAATAGTAATTATATATCAGGTACCTGAGTTTTGGTTGCTAAACCATTTTTTATGAGCAGGAGAATGTAAAACTGATAAATGTTGTAGTGAATAAAAATAGAGGTGTGTGAATATGCGAGATTCCAATTCCAGGGAAGTAGCCATAATGAGCATTCCCTTGATGGAGCTTCCAGCTAGTGGCAACTTGAGGTTGTTTCTGTTTGAAAAATGGGGGCAGGTTTGCAATAACATTTTAAACATGTTTTCTAAGGATGTCTTTGTAAGCATGTTGAACCAAGGCATGCGTCTTGAGGAAGAATAATTAATAGTACTGCTCCAGCAAACACTCCATTTATGAAGTTAATTTTATACCATGCATCTCAGCGTGCTCTTTATCGGTCTCATTCTGTTTCGCAATGATGCTTGGCTTCATGTTGTTGCAAGAACAAAGATGCAATTGGTCTACTTTGATTGGGAATTAATAGATTATCCACCTTCACTAATCACCATGAGACTATACAATTTTTCGAAACTTAAGAATTTCTTAGTGAAAAGTGATAACATTAACCTGTTGACGAGTGCGCACGGCATTTGCCGTGCCGCTATGACGGTCCATACTGAGTGCCTCATTGACCAGTGACAGACTTTTAGGGAGTAAAACAAAAAAAACTTTTAAATGTTAATAAACTTGTTTATTATAGTTTAAATGTATATAAAAATACATTGTAGATTGTTAAAACCAATAACCTCGTTTTAAAACTTTGCTAGTGTGTGATATTATTGCTCAAAACAAGGATATATACAAAGGGCGACCTCACATGTTGAACATTCATAGTTGGTTTCTTTTCTTCTTTGTCCAATTCGAGTGGTGTGCGTTTACATGCACACATAGCACTGCCTGAGTAGTTTACGCTTCTTTGTGTCATTCTGGAGAAGTGGCCTTATAAAATGGCGACCTTGGAGGCGTAGCGGGTCTTGTGTCCCGCCTCCGTAAAATAGTTTTTAAAGTTATCACCAGGTGCCACCACGATACAGGACTAGCAACACTGTACACTGTACAGCGACACTATTAGGAACAACTGAAAAGTTCCAAAAATCTCCGCTAGACGCCACAATAAGTCAGTGAGAACGAACTTAGTCATTAGTCTACAACGGAAAATGCCGTGCTCCCTCATACGGGACCAAACGGCAAATGCCGTGCACACTCATTTGGGTATGTTTTGCTGTACTCGTCAACAGGTTAAATGTCGGGTGGTGATTGAGTACTTTGATAAGGGGATCCATACACTGATGCTGTGGTTTATCAAATGTTAAGATATTAATGGTAACCATATTAAAATTTACAAAAAATGCACAATTTTAGTTCCCGATACAATTATGATCCTAAATAAATATTTTATCACTATATTGAAAAATGATTTGCACTTAGAAATTATTCTTTTATAATGAGAAGTGTTTTTTGGCTGTTTTGATTAATACTAGAGTGAAATAATTTTGTAAAATGTCGACAGACAGATAACCGTGGTCCTATACATGCACTTATCACCTGACCCATCAGTAAAGTCACTTCAGGAGAAAGCACAGCGACAGGAGATGGCCAATGTTCTCACCAGTCTGATGGACATAATAATAGCTCCTGGTACGCCGATGTATGTAAGGTCATATCTCCTACAACTGTTGGACCAGATCAATTCACAAGTACGTATGGCTCTAGTAATGGTTTCCTATTATCCTGAAGGTTTAAATACGATTATTTCACTCTTTTGTTATTTGTCAACTATGTAAAATAAGTCTTTGAGTATGATACAAGGGGAGGCAGCAAAATAATGGCTTAGGCGGCTACAACATTAGTGAACATTTTTCCATTCTGCACAACTCTATAATTTTCTCTGTTTTTAGTCATTGCAGTCTAATATTTGAGTTAAAATGTAAAGAAATGTTATGATACAATATATAAATAATGTAAAAACTGAAATAAAAGTAAGATTACAAAAATTAGTTGTAATTAGGTAGCGTTTATGTATATAAAATAGAATTTTACTGTTCATTCCAGCATTCTTCAGTATTATAGAAATATAAAGAGGACAGTAAGTCTAAGGAGATGATGTCTTTTGGAATTTTAAATTTCTTTAATATATCTTACAATGTACAGTATATGCTATATGCTGTATCCATATATTAGAGGAACCTATTGGTTGAGATTTTAGCAATAAATACGATTCATTCTGCAATGGGTCTATTGCAAAGATTGTCTCCTTTTTTATTTCATTTGAATTTTAAATGAATTTATGCAATTTTTTAAATTAATGATTTTATTCCATTACTATTGAGTTTTTTTATTTCAGAATTCTAAGTAAGCAGTGCAGGCGAAACAATATTACTCAATGAAAATAATGAAATAAAAACAATCTTTATTCGTACGCTACATATTCATATACGAAGAGTGGTGTCAATGTTAGATAGATATTCTTCATCTAATAAAACAATCTAATAAAAGTTAGTTTAGCATAGTAGTGCTTTTAAAATTAAAACGTGCAAATTATATACAACAAATTGCACCTGGTTCAGATTTAATATAAAAATATTATAGGGTGAAAAGAAATAAATTGATGAGTATTATTGATTATATATTATGTTTATTAAAATTTAACATTCTTTTAAAATTAAAATAAGATAATTTAACATTTTAAATTGTATATGAATACAATGTGAATACTTTTATATAAAGAAGTGTTATTATAGCAAAAGTTGGTAAGCAAATGTAATAAGTAAAATATTTAGTTTGAGATAACTGCTTATTTTGGAACATAGACTTACATAATATTGTCAAATATTGTGAAAGCAATTCAATGACTTATTCATTATTGGTAACTGAATTGTTTTCAGTCATTATTTTCTACAGCGAAGACAAAACCGTTCTCTTTATACTTATTGAAACTTTTCTACTGTTCAGAGCTTGTTGGAGAAACTTGTGCCACTTGCAATGAATATTCTGCGGTCCCCCCTGCGATCGGAGGAGGAGAGCAGTGTTCTTACATTGATTGTGAAGAGAGTCTGTGCCAGCACCGCTTCAGCACTAAGTGTCGAGAAGGTTTGGCTGTTCGTGGAAACTTGCTTGAAGGACCACAAGCCTTTGTGCACTAATGGCGCCTTGCCCGCTGTACTCATGCTACTCCAGGTCAGTGTAGTGCTGTTCAGGAAGGGTTGATAGAGTAAATCTGACACTCGTACAGATTGACTTCTAGAATCTGGACTCCTCGTCTGTATGAAGAGATCCTTTGAAAGTTAGATCAATTGTGCAGTTGATCAGACAATGAGAATACATCCTCATCTATACAAGGAACCGCCAGAGAGTGCAGTTGGCGGCGACCAATAGAATGGACTGGTCTGCGCGACGTTGCCACACAACTGCCGCTGCCGCCCGGCACGGCTGGCGCATTGTGGCTGATAAGCCGCTGCGCTGTCACAACTAACACTGACACTGAACATTTAAAACTTATCAGTATAATTGAAAAACAATATTTAAAATGCGTTGGCAGTTTGCTATATTATATTTAAATTACTTGTATAGTTTATTAATGTTACCTGTATTACAAACTAACTATCGATTAAAACAAACAAATCGTCCCGTCAGTTAGTCAGAGTAAAGTACTTGCTTATTTCCATACAACTTTTCAGTGATTTTAAACGATTACTAAACACACACAAAATTAATATACATGTTGCTTATATTGGACACTGCATGACGTGTTGCTTGATTAAAAATAATTAAAACAATATAACAAGATAATCAATTTTAAAATTATCGAACAATTATATTTTTAAATTATGAAATAATCAAATTTTCCACTAAATAATCTTTAGGCCTACTATTTTAAAATGAAATACGTTAAAAAGCATGATTGACTTAATAATATTCTTACCTTTGCACTTGTATATTATTTATTCGCTCTCAGGCGGCAACATCGTAGCCAAAACGTCGGAGTCTTCTTCATTTTCACTTTCTGCCTCACTGCTACTCGTGTCAGAATTGTCTGCTAAGTTTATAATTATTTTATCTACAACACTTGTGCGGATACATTCCTTTTCAAAATCAGCTTGCTGCAAGGCTTCTGCGTGCTGAACTCTTGATTGCCAGTCTTCTTTAGTCACTTTGTCCAGAGCATCATGAACAAGTTTCTCAACGTCGGTTATTTTAAATGTCTTATTATTACGTGCTACCTCTCCCTTCACTTGAGCCCATACCATTTCAATGGGATTGTACTGGCAGTGATAAGGAGGGAGCCTGACAACTGTATGTCCCATTTCATTGGCTAATACGTCGAGTTCATAAGTTTTTTGTTGGGTTTTATATGGGAGAACCCTCATTATAAGTTCTGGTTTCGTTTCTTTCATACAGTATTGTATGTTTTTTCGAGACAGCCAATTTTGAATCTCTTCCTTTCTCCACGATGAATTTGGAATTTTCTCGGCGAGTACTGAGTGGTATGGAGCATTATCCATAACGATGATCGAGCCTTCTTCCAAAATGCATAGCAATTTTTTAAACCATTTTCTAAACGATTCAGCGTTCATTTCATCGTGATAGTCCGAACTGGATGATGTCTTAGACCGAAAAAACCCACTTACATTCTTGCAAAAAACCCATCTTTTGCCGAACCGACATGACAAATTATTAATCTTCTACCTTTGCCGAGAGGAACCTTTAGTCCACCAGACTCAGTCGTATCCTGCCATATGTATTTTCGAGTATGGTTTTCATTAACCCATGTTTCATCGAGGTAATATATGGGCCTACAATCACCAGATTCTCTAAGCTCTTGCATGGTTCTCAAAAATTTTAAACGAGCCGCTACAATATCATTTCGTTCCAATAAAAACTTTCTACCATCATTGGTTTTCTTATACCTGAAACCAACATGCCTTAATAATCTATTTGTTGAAGTTACCGATCCGTTGTAATCAAGTTTTTGTTTGAGATCCTGCGTGATTCTTTTTGATGTGGGAAATTCCCCTCTGTCGTAGTACGAAAGGACAGTTCGTCTCAAAACATCTTTTTCAAAGTCGTCAAAGCCTGTTATTTTTGATTTTCGACTTCTTTGTTTTCCTGGCGTTGAAAACTTAATTTCTGATGATGAAGATCCATCTTCTTCGGCCAGCTTAGCTTCTTTACTTATTTTGTTGACGGTTCTTTCACTTACACCACAGGCCTCAGCACACAGTTTACCACTTTGCTTAAAGTTTAGAGTTTCTCGGAAATTTGTCAACGACAGTTTTTTGAAAAAGTTGTAAACGTTGTAAATAATACGTCGTTCTCCACTATGTAGGGGTTTTCCGCTACCACTCTTACTTCCGGATGGCTGTGCACTTGAACAAACATCATCACACTCCATTTTGTCCAAATAAGGAATCACAATAAGAAGTATATTACAATTGACACTACACAGAAAATAATCGGTACACTTATAACAGCTACTAATAAACAACACTTAAAAACACGAAAACGTTCATCAACAGTAAAATTCAGCACAAAATAATATACGCGTACTAGAATTGAAGAGAATGCAGTATTTTCAACCGCCACTGATGAAGCGACAATAGGCACTGACTGACGGTCAGAGACAGGAAGGAGGAAGGGGCTGTTTCTTGGAAATAGTATGACTCATCCGTCTGGTATTACCACCACTGCTGGCTGGTGCGGCTTTTGTTTACAGGCATTTCACCCGTTTCCTCCACATTTTCACTCGTCTGAATCATCTATTATGTACTGTGTTCAAATTTCATTGGATGTTATAGAAAACCGTTACTTTAGAATTTTATAAGAAAGTGCATTCATATTATAAAAATACTTGTGCTGTATGATTTTTCAACTATGACCAGTTTAAATATTTAAATCACCCACTTGTAATAAAAAACAATTTTACATAACACAGATTCAAGACTATTAATAGCCAGGTAGGAAAAATGCTTTCAAATGGTTATAAATTTATGAGAACCGAAGTGCGTAACAAAACCGTTGCGGCAACAATTTCCATCGTTATGTACTGAATAAGTATATTTATGGAAAAGAACATATATTTCAAATGTATTTGATAACTTTCTTACCAAATTGAAAATCCATTTAACATAACATGATTATACTATGCACACATGTAATGCCTTATTATATATCAATGATAATGGCATTATCTAACTGTTAAATACGGGAAATTAACGTTTTTGCGGTATTTTTATTTTTCTTTTTAATTTATATTTCGGCTAAAGATTTTAATCCTACGATCTTCGTATATGAGTAATATAATACAATAATTTATTTCAATCCATTTAACTCAACATGGAAATAAGCTACAGAGATGTACTTTTTTTTAAAATGACCGTAAAATTACATTTTGTAATACGTAGTTAATTAATTCAAGACAGCTCTAACATTTCTTTCGAGCGTAACGATTAAGTATTTTAAGAATGTTGGACTCGCGCGGCTTGTGGTTACAGCGGGGAACAAGTTTGGCAACGTCGCTCAGCTCTCGTTGGCCGCTCCAAGGTTACGGGCAAAATAGGCTCCTCCCTCAACTGCACTTTCTCGTGGTTTTTCGTATAGATTACATTGGATAGCTGCTGGGTAACCAGGCTTAGCTCCTTTGTAGCCTGAATCTCTGTGACTTAAAACAATCCAAAGAGTTCGTTTTGAACGCCAACTTTTTAAGGATCTCGTCATACAGACGTGGATCTTAAGTTTTATAACTTAACTCCCTTTATATTGTTGTTTTATTTCTGCTCAAAAGTTAATAGGGGGGTTATGTTTGGACACCTGATATAGACCAGGTATGTCAATTACACAACTGAGACATGTGAAATGTTTAGTAAAATCAATTTAATATTTGACCATAAATACACTGATTATCAGATTGACAAGGAACTGTTCGCCACATTGAGCACCGAGCTGCAGCGCAGGCTGCTGTCGCTGATTGTGAGTTGTGTTGCAACGGCAGAGAGCAGTGAGGTCACCAGTGCTGCCACTTCCTGTGTCAAGCGGGTGACACTGGATGCTGCTGTTGTGGCCAGCCTGCTGGAGCCTATGACAGCAGACCTGCCTCCCACTCCCGTGTCCTCTGCTACCACAACCAAAAGGTTCTCATTGAAATTATAATTATTTAGTTGTTTTATTTTTTTTTAGTCTAACATCAAATTGGAATTTTAATGAGTTGCAATAGTTTAAAAGATGCAAAATAAAAATAGTTTAATAATTTAACACAGTTTTATTCATAACTGCATGACAATTTGCTTTAATTTGAGGATTTTGTAAATAATAAATTGAATTAACGTGTTGTTTCAAAATTATTTGATGTAAATTTTATATTAGATACACTTACTATATATAGCCAAAGCTTCACATATAAAGTTGATACAATTGGTTAACTCATTTAAATGTTATTGTGGTATAAAGAAACAGATAATATACAGTGATCAATTTGATATGGAACATACTGTAGAACTTTATTCCTTTACCCCTCTGAAAAAGCAGGGTTCCCCTTTCCCTCCTTTGTGATGGAGAAATCTAGAATTTTCAAATATCAAATCCGATTCCGAGTCTTAAAAATCGATTCCCAATTCTTGAATTTTGAATAACAGCTAAGTACGATTTAAACAAAATCATATCCAATCCTATATCTGCCATTCTTAAACCCTTAGAGGCTGTCCAATACTATAAAACATAATTTTAAAATACCACTCTATTTTAATTTTTTAATATTTTAAGAACTAAGTCAAATATTCCCTACAAATAATTGATGTTGTCAGACACTGGTGCATATCCAATAAGTGTTTTATTGTTGGATTATTCACAAGTAGAATTGTTGCCAAAATTCGTGACACTCCATCTATATAATATCAATGTTTTAGGTCATAGTTATGAAACATACTTGCAGTAAGAGGCAATATGTGTATGTATCAGTTGAACTGTTCACAATGAACACTTTACCAAACATCGCTCTGTTCATTTGATTGTAGTTGCATGAAACTCGCTTAACACATTTGTCAGTGCAGAAAAAAACAATATGTGTACATTGCTCATCTATTCACAAGAAACATTTACTAATTATATAAATCAATCCAATGCGTTTGCCTGTGATTATAACTGGTCCATGCCTTTGGCTGATTGTAAATTAGTGCAACAATTTGTAATTCAGCCCCATTCCATTTTAAAATTTCCAGATTATTTAGTAAAAGTTTTATACTGAAGTTATGATATTTTTTTGGAGAAAATTATTTTATAAACACCGATCACTCCATTGTACTTGTTATATTTTATCTATAACTAGAAAAACTTGTTTGCATAAACGTATTCAAGAGATAATGTTAAAAGATATTGAGGTGTTAATGGGTTTGTGTAGAGGTTGGACTGTGAAGAAACCTCCATCCCTAGAGCTACTCACTTCCACGCACTGGAGGCAGGGCTTGTGCTTGCTGGAGTTTATTCAAAACAAGAAGAAACTGGAGAATGTTGAACTTCTTCTGCCTAGATTATTTCAAATTCTAAACAGGTAATGATAGGTTTAAAAGTATTAATTTTTAGTATCCACAGCATTTTTAAGTTAACTGTACTGGCAAAAAGAGTACCAATGCCAGCTACACCTCTCCTGTACATAAGTACATGTGTATATCTTTAATTTTAGTATACCATTAGTTATCATTTTCCTGTTTACAACCTGTAGAATTATAGCTCACTAGACTGCCTGAAGGTGTGTTCTAACTGATTATTTTTAGATCAATAAACTAAAAAAAATAAACAAATATGCAAACTTGATTTAATTTTACATATCTAACTTTAGGTTTGTACATTACAAAAAAAGTATATAGTGTATAAGAATTTTTAAATGAAACCATTTCCTCAACAATAGTTTTTGTCTCATTGAAAGAACTCACGTGGCTGCAACACTTTAATATCATATTTGAATAACTTGCAGTCTAGTAGTTTCATGTTACAGATTCACCTGAAGAATTAGCTAAATTTCACATGGCATTCTTGGTTTAAGGTCTTCTTATTTAACCCTCAAATCTTCTGCTTCTGGAAAACCCAGTTAGATTCGTGAACCCATGTTTTCTAATATCCTCTGGACTCAAGAGATGAGCCCGTAGGAATTTTGTCCTGGTTTTACAAAACGTAGGACAGTTTAGCCATTAGTACCCCACTGAAACTGATTCTTCTGCCACTCCACAGAGTCTGCATTTTTGCTTAAACCCAGAATATGTTGCAAATACAGTAGTTTCATGTACTTGTCAGATCTAAAGAACCTGCTTTGTTCCAGTAGCCTTATGTGACAAGTTAGGTGTGGTGAACGAGCCACACAATGATAGGTTTATGTTGACAGTCATGTGTCCCAAATTTATTGCAATACAGTAGTTTCATGAAGTGTATTTCAGTAAGCTTAGTGAAATAAACTGCACAAGTAAAATTTAAAAATATAGGGACTCAAATAAAACACAGCGACTAGTCTAAGTATACATCAGAATGTTACAACACAAGAAAATGTGACTGTTAGCTATATTATGGCATAGAATGTGGATTCGCAGGTGTAACTATTGAGGGACCTAGAACACATTGGTAAACATCGTGGGTTCGGTGAAAGAAAATGAATCATAATTTAGTAATGTAATGAGGATTGGAGCTGGAATGAAAATTTTCCTAGCAAAAATGCTACAAGTTCTTAAGACTTTTTAGCAAAAATATTTGTCCTGTAGCACTTATTAATAGCATTTTCAATCTTTGTTTGCGCTTATATATTTCTGCTGAGGGTAGTGACCTTGAAGAAGGGGAGTTGAGAAATGGTGGTGAGTCTTCGTATATTGCTGCGTTAAGTGTTTAATTAATTTAATTGTAATAAAATATAGTCATATAAATTGAACAATAGGTTAAAATATAACATTACATTTTTAATAATTTTGGAATGCTTAGAACACGACCATGATCTGGAACAAGCCCTATTGCTATCAATTTAAGTGAGGCTGTTCTGAGTACATCTTTGAATAAGGAACAGCTTAGTGTGCACAAAGTAATATGTACCATCTACACCACATCAAATGGATCTGCAATGGGATAACATATTAATATACGTTTAATGCTGCATCATATTTTGCTGCTCCTTGTGATTGCCAGCCTAACTAAACAAATGGCTACTTTAATTTAATATTTGCATTTTAATTACGAGTATGATCCTGTGTCTAAATCAATATTGTAATAGGTGTATTCACAAAAAAGAGATGTGGATAACTTAGTTCAGCATTTTTTATACTTAGGATGTTTTTTTACATCAATGAAGTTGACAACAAATGGTAATATGTTATAAGTTAGAATTTTGTCAACTGTGTAATGTCACTATCACAGGTTACTACCATGTCATATTCAACTCTTTATGAAATTCTTCAGTCTCAAGTTTTATTCTATATGGCCTTATAAAAAATCTGCATAGACTGTCAGTAGGTTTATTAAACTAAACTTTTGTGTTCTCGTTGGCAGATGTCTGCAGTTCGAGGAACAGTCGCCAGTGGAATACACCAAGCAAGCACTACTTGGCAGCCTGCTGCAGTGTTGTGTCAAACTGTCCCCGGATGGTAGACCAGTGGACCTGCCAGAGGCCAGCTTGCAGGTGGAGCTGGTTGTAGAATGTATAAGGGTCTCCCAGAATCCTCAGACCCACCATCATGCACTACTGTTGCTGGCTCACATGGCCAACATGATCCCGGTTTGTGGAATATATAATATCTAATATTCTTTTTTGTTTTGCGATTTAGAACAAATTGATTATAGTAATTATCTTATTTCATTCCAATTCAGAATTTTCTAACCTCTAATTCCCATGCCAAATCTTACAAAAAATCTATTTCAGATTCTTGATTTTCGAATCAAAAAACTAGTTTTCATGTTAAAAAAATGTGTTTTCAGTTTGTGACCTAAAATATAGAAGATTTAAGTTTGACTTTGATACATATTGTCTGGAATTACAGAGGAAGTTGTAAAATGTTATACATTACTATGTAGTGATGTGCGTGATTATTTGCTAAACAATACCGTATTTAGTGTGTCAACTTACCCATTGTGTTAGCCTCTCAGTACTTTAGAAATTTAAAATTAGTCTGTTTGAAAGAAAACTGCATTTATTCATACAATATTTCGTAATATTAACAAATTTTCAAGTAACACAATTGAAAACTATATAAAACATAATCAAACACAAAAGAAGTATCTGGATAACATAACATTTAAAAAAGTTTGATAAGTTGTTGATTTTCAAATAAAAATAATAAATACAATTTTATATTTTGGTAAATTTCCTCGATAAATATCGTAGAAATCAAGTGGAATACAATAATTTAGTGAATATTAACCCTTTGAGTGCCACAGCGTCGCTAATTTTGACGGTACGAAAAGTGCATAAAGTGCCAGCGTCGCCAATTTTGACGTTTCGTATTTCGATAATATTTTATATAGTACAAGATTATTTTGGCCAAATAATCAGACAGCTGTATTCAATAGGTTCCAAACTATCAATAAATACGAGTTTTATGTTGTTTCTCTACTATTTTATCTGTGAAACTTACGTTGTTTGGGTACTTATCAAGAAGCCACTATTTTTGGACAAGTTTTCCTTATCGGGGACAAAATAAATTACAGTATTAAAATCAACTGACTTTATTTAAACTATTTTGGAATTTACAAGTTATTACGACAATCAATCAAATAAAAAAACTATAAGAACAACGTTTCATTATTCGAAAATGTCAGGTCATTTGTGTGTCTATTTGGAGACGATTTGGAGATAGGAAGTATGACTCATCGAGTATTTTTCTATTCATTATGGAAGAAGGAATGTATAATGAAGTTTATTTTGATCTCTGATAAGGAAAACTCGTCCAAAAATAGTGGGCTGTGATAAGTACCTGTACGATGATTCTGTCTTCCAGTCACACGACGTAGCGGACGAGTACCGTGTTGCGTAACGGCCTCTCTTGTTGTTTATGTGCCGATAACCAAGCATTTGAGTAAATACAAAATAAAATAGTAACTTATACAGTATTTTACTGTATTTCTTTACAAAAGTAATGTATGATTTGAGTTGTGTTCAAGCGAAAAACGTGAATTTTCAGTGTAAATATTATTAGGGTTATTATTTAGTAAATGTAAACTTTTATGTAAATATGTTAGCAAGTATTTGTTTCTAAATTTACTAATCATATTTATTTGTGTTGTATTAATGTTTTGTTACATTTATTGGAAAAACTACATCATTACTAAGTAATTTCTAAACTCTGACAAATGAAGTACAGTTTATAAAATGTCGGTACCGGGCAGCATTTTGTTAATACATATAATGCCATGTTTTTAATATTCTAGAACACGATATTACACATGAGTTTTATTTAGAATCATATGGCCTTTATCATGGTATAAAGAAAACAAATCTTAAAAATACCGTATACACACAAATTAGGTCGAAACTTAACTTTTTATACAAAAGTAAAAAAACTTTTTTTATAAATACTGAAATTTTTATATTTTTATAAATAAAATTTTATTTGTAACGATATGTATCATATTCTGCATTTAATAAGAAAAAAAACAACAACAAAATGATGGAAATCTGTTTGGTAGTTATTTTACAACAGCTTTTTTCCCAAAAGCTTACAAATATGAGAAAAACAGCGTGGCACTTTATGCATATGCCTTCGGAAAATACCCGTGGCACTCAAAGGGTTAAGTCAATATGGTTGTTTAGATTTTAATATGAGGTGGTGTGCCAATTCATAATTCCATAGATTCGAATAATTTCATGAGCTATTATCACAAGAATTAATTTTGCTTATATCTTTGAATTTATAGCAATCCTCAAAGCTTTTGTTATGATAATTAGTGTATAAGTAAAATATATGTATGTGTATTTTAGTGATATCAAGAAAAGATTCTAAATGTTCTAAAAGTAAGAATTAATTTCAAATACTTAATTAAAGAGAGGAATAACTTGGAGCAGGTTTGGTAATTATATCTTAACCTTTTTTAAATAATACGTTTTAGAGGTTTTGCATAATTCGCCGGATATATTTTTGTTTCACACAAGAGAGCTGTGTTATTCCTTTATTAAACCATAGTAACAAATATAGGTTATGTTAAGAAGGTGTATTTAGCTTTGTGTTGACTATTAGCCGCTTCAATTTGTTATTTTAGATCAACCGTGTTGATTTGTTTCAGGAGAGGGTGTTGCACTCAATAATGCCTATATTCACTTTCATGGGATCATCTGTGCTGCGTCAGGATGATGCTTACAGCTTCCAGATCATCTCCAAGATTGTTGAGACCATCATTCCGATTCTGATGAAGGTAATATCTTAGTCTACGAGGTCCTGAGAGTAAAGAAATGGTTAAATGTTTATATAAACTTTTTCCACTACTTGGGATTTTTTTATCAAAACCTATATTGTTTACTCTTTTTTCACAGTTATTTTCATCAATTAAGTCTCGCTTCTGATTAATTTTTAAACTCTCCAAGTGCTATCGTTGCATTGTGCGATGTACTTGAACCACTTGAAAATGTTAGTTTCACATTATGCAATGTTTTCGTTACAGATGAATGGTTTAGTCAATATTTGTGTTCTTCATAAAGTAAAACAGGAAAGATTCCTCTATTCACTGATAAAACTTGAAATACGCTAATTTGGATGATGGTAAGAAATAAAAGTAGCTAATTCAGCAGTGTGGCACCCATCATCTATTGGAATAATAAAAACAGCAGTTTTTCACATATGAAACTGTGTGTTTTACATTACAGCTGATATTTACCTTTTTTGTGCTCATAACTATTTGTGTTTAGCTAATTTTGCTGTTTATTTTGAAGAAGTAACTTGTCCAAGTTCTTGTGATGCAGCTAACACTATGTAAATGTTACCCAACGGAACACGGATATTGTTATTAAATTTGTTCTGAGTAGATTTGGTTCAAAAAGCTTAGGTAAAACATATACTTATTCAGAATAAAATTTTAAACCAATTGTATATTTTAGAATTTGTATTACTGAATTTTAAAAATCCGCATTAATTCAAACAAGTTTAAAAATGTAGTTCTGCTTTATCTGATAGACATGTTTTTCTAAAGAAATATACAAATATATGACAATTGAATGCATTTAAAACAATTACTACATAATAAACAAAACAATATCATGTAGTTGAAAATGGCCCAGCTCTTTAGTTAGCGCTTGGAGGGTTAACCTGCTTTAAGAGACTGTCAAATCTCTCAGTTTCACTAAAAATTTAACTTGAGATACTTGAACTAACGCAAGCTGTGACCTTTGTGTTGTCATGTCATGTTGTTAGTCTCTGGATCATTGATTAAAATTTGGTAATGATCAAAATTTATATTGTTATAGTTAAGTAAAAAGTATCCTCAGCAGTTAAAACAATTTCAAAGTCTTTTCAAATGTTGTTTTTGAGGAGTAAGAAGCTATACTGTCTTGGAATGCTGGAAAATGGGAAGAGATACATCTGGATAGCATCTTCCTCATCATAAAATGAGGGATAGATGGACTGCCTTTATGGATCATTCTTACATGATGCTAATGCTTACATCTTTAGAGCCTTTGGAGGCCAAAATTTCTTATTTGCCTCTCTTGGGAAGTGTAAATTCTAGACCAGGTCCTTTTCCCATAGTTTTAATCTGCACTAACAGTGCCAATAGGTGTGTAGAAATCAGCCTATCCTGCTAATGTTCTGAAATTGTATTAGCAAGCGAATTATGTCTCCACGATCTCCTTAATGAGTCTTTAATGTGTTTAGTGTGGAAACACTAAATTTTATTAATGAATCTGACATTGTATATGCCGTTTGTCCATATATTTAATGTTATGAACTATTTGTATTTATTTTTACTGTATAGTGTTGGACTTAATGTACTCCATAGAGGGGTATCATCTTATTCAGATTGATTACATTGTAAAAGTCATTGGGTTTGTTTGGGAAATCACTGTGTGTCGTTAAAATAAAGTTGTGGTTGTCACAGAGTAAGGCAGTAGGGGCGGATCTGACTCCAGAGCTTGTGGGGGTCCTCCGGGTCTTTGCCGGAGCCCTCTTGGACATTCCGGAGCACAGACGGATCCCTCTGTTCACCAAGTTGCTGACCACCCTCCGCGAGGGCCATTTTCTCTGGGTCCTTCTGGCTCTTGTGTTTGAAAGCCATGTCTTGCATCCCTCACAAGACAATTCTGCAGGTAAAACAAGTATTCCAATCACTATTCCAACTCATTTTGTATCAGAAACATTTCATTAGTAATAACTTTCAAGCCAACAAACCAATGAATTTTAATACTTTAATACTTTAGGAATGTGCTTGGATACAAACAATTAGGTATAAAACTACAATATTCACAAAATAATGTTATGACTAAGAAGTCACACTACCCACTAAAAAAATAATGTGATATTCCATAAAAATAGTTTTATCGATCTCATTAGTTATCGGACTATCTTATAGTAATTCATTAAGTGGATATTTTTAATGTACTTACTTTTTAAATAAAATAATGTTTGATAATCATTAAATAAAAACTATATTTAAGCTTCCACAAGCTAAAACCTGCCAAGTTTGGTTTGTAAATTAACAAAAGTTTTTCATTTGAAAGTTAGAAATACTATGTGTAGATGAACATTTTTATAACACCAGTTGATAGAGATCAGATACATTTCTACTAAAAACCTGGAGTGATATTTTAAGTTATTGTAAAAACATATTCTCTTATATACATGAAAATAGTAATAAGTAGCAAGTCTGTCTTAACTGTAGATACAAATTTTAAGGCAGCAACATACGAGGTGTAGATATTAAATAATGAGACTGGCGCTATGATGGATCTAGGAGGCATGCATCAACCACCATTAATCAACAGTTGTTTAGTGTGAACCTTTCTCTGTATTATGCAGCTTCTGTTAACTTCTGTAAACAACACCGTTTAGTCAGAGCCTACGTTCGCGTTACTGTTGTTTTTTTTGTTTTACCAGATAAAGTGGTTATTGAAAGAGTAGAGCAACGAATTATTGTGCAATTTCATTTTAAACTTGGAAAAACTGCTACTGAATCTTATAATTTACTAAAAGAAGGGTATGGCAGTGAATGGTTTAAGCATTTTAAAGACAACAGAGAAGACTTTGAGGATGATTTGTGGCCAGGTTGCCCTTCATCGTCATAAACAAATGAAAACATCATAAAAGTCTGTAATTTAATTCAGTGTGACCGTTGATTAAGTATTTGTGCAATTGGTGAAACTGTAGATATTCATAAAGAATGTGTACAGTAAATTTAACTGTGTCCCCTAAGGTGAAATCTGCATTGCAAGGGACAGGATTTGAGTCTGTGGAAGGTGTAAAATAGAAAGCGGCTTATGTCCTGAAGGTACTGACAGAAGATGACTTCCAGCACTGTTTCCAACAATGGAAAATTGTATAAAATATAAATAACACTTTATACGTCCGTCTTGCCAAACCTGCAATCTCAGAATGCAACATGTTGCTACCATTTTCAGTGTTTTATATAATTATTTCATATTTTGTTGTTACTTATTTCTTTAAAGTATCCTCTAATATGTGTATGTAACTGCGTTTTTTGTTTCAGTCAAAGAGTCAGGTTCTATCCCCAAAAGGTTGGAGGTGGGTTTGCACTTGTGTCATCATTTTACCCCTGCCACAGTGCTTTCCGCTGCCTGCCGATTGATTCACTACCTCTGTGCTCTGCCAGTGGATAAAAGTAAGGACACTGAGTTAATTTAATTTAATGATTATGATGACTCTCCTACTCGTTTTCACATGAAAATTTACATGTAGAATGTTTTAGTTGGGGGATGATTTTTAATGATTATGATTTGTTGAAGATGATAAGAAGATGAAGATATTCAAGAAGAGCACTGAGGGAGCCTTGTTCGATGTGGAGAAAGCCACGGACAAGCAGCTGCGACACTACACCTACACTGGCCTCACGTTTCTGTCTTTCTTGTTATCATCAAAACAGTTCCTTCGACTGGTTAGTGTAGATTTGTTAGTGTTGGTCACAATTAAAAATTTGAAGGAAACAGGATTTTTCTGAACATTTGCCGTCGTTCAGTGATACAAAAATATCAGTAACACTTTGAGATCTTCAATCTCATCTTTTCTTTAGGTAAATAACTAAACTAACACATAATTAAAAACTAGGTTAAAATAAACAAATCATACCGTAGCAATGTGACATGCATAAGTCAGGAATCTCAACCACCATGTTGTGTGTAAAATTCACTAACTCTAAAACACGCACTTAATAAAAACTCTATTTATTAAAACTGAAATACAGAATACAGGTCACAATATGTCTGCATCAGCTGACAAACCACCTACGACTGACCAGAGGCCAATAGTAAATTGCAATCGTGACGGCAGAAACAAGATGGCAGCAAAAAAGGAGGGGACAGGAGTGGGCCTTTTTACATTGGTTGATTCTAGATGAACTTCTTCAAACCATACTGTGACTCCACATTGGTTTATTACAAATATCGAATCTGTTTGATACTTTTGGTTTTCTTTGTAGTTAATTTTTCAGAATTGGCAACCAAGGCGGCCTAATTTCGACTGATGGTTAACTGATTGGTTGGTATGCCAATTTCATATATGATGCTTAATTTACTTTTAAAGAAATAAGGTTCACTATGTATATATCTTTAAACATAGTGTTACAGATTTTTTGTATCACTAAACAATTGCAAATATCTGGCAACATCCTGTTTCCCTTCATCTTCAAAAACAAACTTCGAACAAAAAAATAAATAATCGACAAATTATTAGAAGAATACTAAAAGAATATGACGAGTGCACATTACTTATAATTATTTCAGTTGAAACTAAAAAATCAAACAAATATGTGTGTTATAACTTTGTAGTGTATTGTGAATTTGTGTATTTTCTAGATGGCAGCATTGTCATTGGAAGAAGTACAAGACCTGAAGGACATATTTCAACAAATTTTTGAAGGCGTTCTCACGCTAACGCAGATTGTGTCCAAGCAAGTGGACACAAACAGTGGGCAACTGACAACCAAGTATTGGAAATCTATGTTGAACATCTGCTTTGATGTAATGGCAAAGGTGAGATTGTAACAAATCCTGAAGTATCTCATGGCCCTTATATATATATCGATTAAACTTTTAAGTAATCTTAAGTACCTAATCGATTTCATTGTAATGTGGTCCAAATGGAAGCCATTTCATAAGTGTTCATTCCAAATTAAATTGATCGCAGAATGGTTTTTATTGTTAAAAACTGCATAGAACAGGTTTAAAAATATTTTTTTTTCACTAAACAAATATAGCCAATACATACATAGATGATATGAGACAGTTGTGCATACAGCTATGTTTCACACCACAGTTCATTAACCTCACTATGTCTCTTTGTAGACTGGGCTGTTACAATTTATTTCACAATCTGTCACTGAAATTTTATCATAGAAGGTCTCTAGCGTTTAGGTATTAAACCTACAAAAATTAAGTAAAACAGAAATACAGGCTTTCAACACTATGTTAGTGATAAACAACTTTATTGTAAACAATAATTGGGTGAGTGCATTCTTATTCCTCTCTTTTCAATTAGCAATTAGCTGAAAGAATGATAATAACCACATCGCTCTGCTAACTATAATTTTATCAATATGAGGTGTGGCTAGAAAGTATCCAGATTAGTATTGGTGGAGCCACACAACGAACACAAAAAGGTTGAATATCACACCCATATATACATATGCCCCTTTGCTCATATTCCTTCAAAGGCAAAACTCTACCATTGCATCTGAAATATAATTTATACAAACCAAACTCAGAATTATTATAGGGCTCCATCATATTACATCATAAGTACTTTCACTAAGAAAACTATGGACTTCACTTTTGGATTCCTTTCCATTAGTCTAAAATAGTTTAAGTGTAACTGAAATTGTTGGAACTTTACATTCAAATATCATGGAATCTTGTAGAGAAATTTGAGTTATTTTATTGGTATTAATTAAAACTGTTTCACTCTCCAACGTAAGGGTGCCAAAACACTCTTCTGTAAACTTGAAGTCCAATTATTCTGAAATGCATCGGAAGGTTGGAATATATTCCTTGACCAACACATCTTAGGAGTGTTTATTATGCTATTTAAAAATTGTGTTCATATTTAATTTCTGTTATTCAATGTGAAATTACGTGCAACACCACAAATAACTGTTAGTTTATATGTAAGTAAGTTATTGTAATTTTTTAATAGTAATATAATTAAATAAATAAAATGTTTATGTATTATTTAATGCTTATCTTGTTCCATCTTTAAAATTTAGATTTCATTATTTGTTAAACAAATAAGTAGCATATATGCTACTATTGTGATACTGTAATTTAATAATGAATCAAGTAAAATGTTATCACCAGCAAAAATTTATGTTACAGGTGAATGCCCTGCTGCCTGAAGAAATGTTCCTACACGTTGTGACCAGTTTGCTAGACCACCAGCTGATCTCTCTGCGTTGCAAGGCCCTAGAACTGCTTAACTGGAGGCTCCAGCAGGCCCGGCCCCTGGACTCTGCACAATTGCTGACTCTACTGCCCCCCTTAGTGTCTCTCGTCCGGTCCACTGACAGTTCACAATCTGAGAATCAGCTCATGCAGCAGACAGCTCTTCTGTCAATCAAGTTCCTAGCGAGGCAGCTGGCGGCCTCACATCCTGAATATTTCCAACAGGTATTGTGTTTTGATATGAAAGTGTAGGATGATAGATATTGGAAAACGTAGGGTGACAAAATATTTTTTAATGGGCCATTTAAACTCCTCAAACTATATGTAGCTAAACCATTAGTATGAGATTAGAAGTTATGATAATGATTACAAGTGTAAGCTATGAATAATTAGGGATGAGATTGGGTGGTATATGTTTTCCTCCAAAAAGAGAATCAAAACATAAGGGGTTAGATATTCCTTAGTTTTTTTTAAAATTTGAAATGGGTACATTATCATAGGAAAATTATTTTTTAGTTATAAATAATTTTTACCAAAAATATAGTAGTAGGAATGGAACTTCACATACAGTATATAAAAAAAGTTAGCAAGTAATTTTTTCAATGTTCTACATAAAGAGATTTATTTTAATTTTATCAAAACACCAGACTTAGTTACAAATAGAATAGGTTGAACTAAATGTAACCATTTAATTTTAAAACTGAAATTAAATCAGAAAGATAGTTCTAAATTTAATAAGTTTAGCCCCCAAATTGTTATTTACCAGTTTAATATCAATTTTGTATGTTTTCATTTTTATTAAAGGCATTCAAAGCAGCTACAAGAGTGGTGAAGAAGAGGTCTATTCATGATCCTGTGTTGGCCTCTGCAGTTCTGTGTGTCGGAGAGCTCTGCCATACACTCGGTGCTCACGCCATCGCTTGTCTACCAGACTTCATGCCTCCCATCATCGCAGTCCTAGGGAACCATTCACTCCCAACTAGGTACTCAACTATTTTGGATATTGACTTACAGTTTTCACTTTATTGATCTTAATTAGGAACAGTCAAATTAGAAAAGTTGTGAAACACAGAATTATTTATTTCCCGGCCATGTCGACCAGCAGCAGACTCACTGAAGGTTACATCACTCTTCTCCCCTGGCTCCTGATGCATTATTATCAACTGGGATGCTTTCAGAATTTTTAAGGCAATTTTACAACCAGGATTACGTTAAAAATATAGTAAAGCTGAAATAGGTAAAACAACTTATTTGTATTTTAAGCTTTTCCTCTAGTTGGCTAATTACAAATTTTGTATTTGAGAAATGGACTTTATTAAATGTACATTAAAAAGTAGCAGTACAGGTTTTATTGACAAATTAAAGATATTTTCTGCTTACTAGTGTATTGAACATATATTTTTTGTATAAAGTATCCTTATCTAATTTTGCATTCATAATTTCTAAGTACAAAGTACAATCTAATAAAGCAACTGCAATAAACATAAATTGATTAAAATGTATTCATCTCTTGTGTTCCAGAACCGAGAGTCAATTTGCATTGTATAAGCACATAAACTTGTTTTTTTTATCGATAAAGAAATTTCCATTATTAAAAAAGTGTATAGTCAGTTGTGGTAATTTTGGTGTAAGTTGATAGTGAGAGGATGGATATCAACAGCATTAAAACATATGAAGTTATAATTTTATCTTAAAATATTTTTTTTACATTGACATGCTTAAAAATAACAATCAGACACATAAATAAAACAGTGAAAGCAAACTCTTAAAGTAAAAACTTTCAGTGTCTTTATCTAGTTGTCCAGTGGTTACATAGGTTATAATTGGGCTAAAAATGGTGATTTTCTCTATTTTATTGCCTAATGCAGGTTTCAAATGTATGTATCTGATGGCCATTTTTAAGTGTAATACGAAAAGTTTAATCTGAAAAAATGTTGTTTCATATTTTTAACCCATTTCATACCCTCCCTTTTAGGCCTTCACCATAACTAGTGTGGCTGACGTCGTTTTTATTTGTTATAAAATAAATGTCTCTCTGGACAAAAGTAGAACCAGTTTTTGTGCTTTACATAGGGCAAATTGGCTCTTGCCTCCTAGACTATTGTTGGTTATTTCACCACTATACAGTAGCAGTGCAAATTGAGAATGTTAGCAGCACAAAGAAAAAGTTTACTTTTACAGTTTCCAATTATTATTGTGGTAATTCTGGTCAGGTCACTTGACAAGCTACAAAAAAATATATAACTTGAAGCATAGAGAAAGAAGGTCAAATGATTAGGACATGACTTGAAGATTATGAGACTACCAACTAAAGATCAGATAAGCAGAACTGATGGTTTTAATTTTGAATTTAGCTACAATTCACCTTCCTCTATTTGTGGTGTTTGGTATCTTATTTAATTTAAATGGGTGAAGTAGTAGTCTCATTGTCTCATCAGATGCACAATTGATACCATATACTGCAATAAAAGGAAGGTGAAATGGAGCTAAATTCAACATTCATATTGAATCAAACCTTCCTATAATAGCTATGTTATGTGTTGAGAACTGATAGTTTTTGGGTCTTAATAAATTTAAATTATTTTAGCTATTTCTACTTTCATTTGTTGACATTGTTAGCAGAATATACCTCTTAAAGCACTGAATTTGAAGTATGGGCACCATTTTGGTAAAAATCAATTATCAATATAATTTAATTTATAGTAGTCTTGAAGATGTCCGACTTTATTTTTATTCTATGTAAAATACTGTAATTGTTATAACTTGGTACTTAGTTCTATTATTGTTTGTTCAATTACATCATTTATGTTCCTACATGTGTTTTATTAATTATGTTAAGTAACTCATTCATAGTATTTCAGTGAAATGTAGCTACATCTTATATACATTGTTATTCATCCCTGTTTTCAGTTACAGAAATAATGTAAATTCCAAAAGATAAATAAAAATCTCATTAGTTTTTATTCTGAATTTTAGGTGGGAAAAATAATCTTTGGCTACTACTGTTTTGATTTGAAGAAATCATTAATAGATTTTGTAGTGCACTCTTTCTACAATGTCTTTCTTTTTCGTGAGTTTTTTATTACAAATAGTAACTCCAAGAGGACATTGACCTTCCTCCCAGATCCATAAACATTATATTTATAACATTATAACAATGTAGAAATTTTGATAACGAACATCCTCACAAGTTAAAAATATTGATTTACTTTTACAGTGGAGAACTTCTGTTGTTGAGTGTGGTGTCGGCCGTTCACAAGGTGGTGGACAGTCTGGCATGTTTCCTTAGTCCCTACCTGGCCCAGCTGTTGCAGCAATTATGTGTGCTTTCGGGGAACTGTACCGCATCTAGTGACAACCCCAAACTACAACCCGTCCTCCAGAAAATAAAAGCCATCAAGTAAGTGCTATATAACAGCATGTCTATCTGATTCTTGATTACTAACAGGTGTCTGAATATTTTATCATAAGGAATTAAGGATATCATACTTTTCACATTTAATTTTGTCCTGTTGTTTTTAAAATATTGACTCGTGCTACAAACAGTTGTAAAAATACTTTTATGAAGCAAGCATTCTTGACCTTACTTTGTCTTGGTATCCTTAAGTTGTAACTGTAATATGATAATCATAGGACATGTTGATCCAGGACAGAAACCCCCTTTATCATGGGACAAGAGACAGGAACAACTACACAGCTGCTTTCAGACAATATCCATCACTAATGGTGTAAGATTAATAAACAAACATCCTGAATGCATGAAGGAACCAAACGATATCACTCAAATCATTCATTGCTTTAAGCCATTTATGTGGATCTGAGGGTTTCCTTCCTGTTCACGGATGAGTTTGTGGAAAGTAGTGATGTGTCGAAGCCAATTCCCGAATCTTGAATCCACCTAATCTAAATGTTAAGTAATCAATATTGTTGTGTTTTGACTTCCAAATGATGTATGAGTTCAGAATTATAATGTTTAGCATACGCTTGAAGACTTTCATGTACCATTTAGTACCTCTTTTCCTTTCCAGTAGATAGTTCTCTAGCATTTGATCTCTAAGGTCCACAACCACCATATTCTTATTATATTCTACTACAATACCAAACAAATAAACAGCTAAACACAAACAATAACATAGTCATGCCAGCCGACAAAGTCATTTCACAGTCAATTGTGTAGTTATAAACAGCTGACAGCAAGTGCCACCTTGATCGATGTTTTTCGTGTACTATAAACTACATGTTGAACGGCTTTCGATACATAGGTATCGATACACCGATAGTTCATTTCATCTTCTTTCCAACGATGTATAACTCGAATGTATTACACCGAAAATAACCGAAATATATTCGTTATAAGATCGGACTGCGCGATGCGTACAGCGTACGTCGCGGGCCGAGTTCAGCGGTAAACAGTAGACGTACGCGTACGTCGCGGTGCTTCGAAGGGATAAAATACCATAAATAGATAACCTATTTGGCAAATTCATTTTGAATTAATATTTTGTTTCCAATTAGTATTTTCTATATTTACGTTCAGGCAACACTGCGAGTCTGCTGCATTTATTCACGGCCGACAGCTCATCAGCATTACGCAAATTACAGATCTCTAAAATGTGATTTTGTCATACTTTGTGTATGAAAACATATAGATAGGTAACCTAGTTAACAAATTATCATGTCCTGTAAATAATTTTGCTTTGGATGTTAGCAGTTCCACAAGACTAGCAGTATCAAAAAGACAATTGCTAGTGCAAACTGTGAAACTACTTGATACAAACTGTATAATTATATACAAAATAGTCCTATTAGAGAATTTAGCAGATTGTATATATATATATATATATATATATATATATATATATATATATATATATATATATATATATATTATTAAAAAGTACCAACAAACTTCTTTTACTTAAATATTTGTTGATAATTTGTGAGTTAGATATATATATATATATATAAAATTTTATATATATATATATATATTATTATATATATATATATTATTATATATATATAATTATATATATAATTTTATATATATATATATAAGTAAAATTCAAATTATTTAATGTTTAATTCTTTTGTTGTAAACTACATTTCTTTCTAAAAACACTTGATATTTTTTAATGTCTATATTTTGAAAAAGATGAGCAGTGATTAAAATTTAAAAAAACTTACAAAATCGCAAAAGACACTGCTATTTTGGGTAAAAATTATCGCCAGTTCCAGGATTAAAATACTAGACAAAATTTAAATTTACATTACAAATAACAACAAACATTATCAATGAAACAACAGTCTTAGATATCATTGGAATTAGAGGGCGGTAAAATGAAAACCATATATGGTTATGAATAGGTTAATTATAATCTATTGTAAAATAAACAATATATATAAAACATGCCGGTCCTGGAGAGAAAGACATGCATGAATGTCTTCATGATTTCCTAAATTTAATAGTTATTTTATAAACAACAGGTTTTATGATTCCCTCCAAATTTCTTGTATTGAGTTGCTGAAACAAACAGTTGGTTTACCATTTTGTACACTTTGTATTATTTTTATGGGAGTACATTTAAAAACATATTGAGGATGAATAATGACATTGCTTAATGCTGTGGAGTGACAACCATTAATTACCAAGAGTAAGGACAGTGCATGATAGATTCTGTTGTGTTTCTGCAGACAGAAGATATCAGCTGATGTGCCGTTACGAGTCTTGCTTCCTGCGGTGGCTGAGAGCTACTCCCAGCTGATCTCTTGTGCTCAGTTGGCTGCTGTGTCGCCCCTGCTCTCTCTCCTGGGAGACAGCTTCAAGGCTGGCACAGTCCTGACACCAGAACTCACAGCTTTCCTCCTCTCCGCCTTGGACTTCCGGTGCCAGGCTGCATCCCGAGCCGAGATAGAAGCAGTTGAGCCACCTGTTATCACTGCCATTATCGCTCTGGTCTTTAAACTCTCAGAATCATCCTTCCGTCCTTTCTACTACAAAATATTTAACTGGGCATTCCAGTCTGGTGCCCACAAAGACCGTTCCATCACGTTTTACAGGTGAGTTTCTGGTAAATTACAGATTAATGACAGTCACACTGTTTGCTTTTTTCAACAAATGAAACAAAGATCTACCTATTGAAACAAAACTTCATATATGATGCTTAATCTAAAGGGAAGTGTCGTAGTTTTTTGTTGTTGTCATATTTTAAGTATCTTTTTTTTAATATTATGGATTCCAATATTTACTATAACTGACTTGCAGTTTATAATGATGGAATGTTAACTATTATGATTTTGTACACAAGCTAGGTGACTCTGTTTTTTTCTTTTTTAATTATATAGAGATAAGCTCACAATTAAAGTTAAAATCCAATAATAGTAAACTAGATCCAGAAAACTGTTTTAGAAGTGATGTACAAATACATGAGTTAAATAAACAAAATTATTTCTTAAAATAGTGAAGTTAGTTGAATTCCATTACAGCAGTTTTTCTTGTCTTGTCCCAACAAAATTTGTAATAATACTACTTAAAAATATAAACAGTATTTTGTATTTAAAATATATTTTTTAATTATCGTGAACAATTTGACACAAGGAAACTGATTGAAGTTGTACCTTAAATTTAGTTCAATAAAAAGACATCGTTACTGTAAAATTTTTACTCTTGTTTTTCATAAGAAGAACTAGACTTTTTTTATAAATTTCTGGACTGAGATAGGTTATAGATTTGAACAAAAACTGTTGTATACTGCCCCCTCCCATCTTTACTCTCCTTAGTTACCTAGCTTGCAGTCTGAATGATTTTGGAAAAAATTCAGATTTGCTTTCTTTCAAACTGACTGCAATCAATGTAAGACCAAATCGATTACTGTTATTTTTATTGTACAGTACATAACTATAACTGTATGTAATATTATGGCGGTATCGTTATTATAAACTGTTAGATCAATAAATTTACATTTTTCGACAGCATTTTATTATCAGCTAGGTTAATACAAACATTGATTTCGTTGGGTGGGCCTCTGTATGAAGTAGGCTGAACATTTGTACTATGTAACTTAATACATTTTTCTGTTTTTGATATGTAAAACTAATTCAAAGAATTTTTTCCAGATTAACTTGTGGCATAGCTGAAGGACTGAAAGGCTTGTTCGTCTCATTTGCTCATTACTTCTTGAAGAACGCATCCATGCTGTTAGATGCCAACAATATTTCTAAGCAAGAGCTTGACTGGAGCGAGGAGAAGGCTGCAGAGTTGGTTGAAGCGATACTCAAGGCCCTTCACACAGTGTTTGTTCATGACGCCAGCCACTTTGTCAACAAAGAGCGTTTTGATACTCTAATGCAGCCCATTGTCGACCAGGTATGGATAAGATAGAACAAACATCTTGGACATGTTAACAAGGTGTCCAGATAAGCTCATTTAATCTTCAAACTCTATTTGCAATATCAGGCATCATTTTTTTATATCTCTATTGATGATAGTGAATTAAAAGGACCACAAAACCAATGTTTACATAGCTACATGGCTATTTGAAGGTCGGTGGGAATGAATGATTAAAATAATGATTGAATTGAATGCAATACCTTGTATATTTAAATGTATAAGAAATACAATAATTACCTTAACAACTATGAGTACCTAAATTATTAGGGCTGTAATTGATCAACTTGAGCTAAAGATATCAACAAAAATATATTCTGAAACAAAATATCTTCATAATAAAATATTATCATAAACAGAAATCTTTTGAGTTAAGTATTTAATTTCAGATATGATTATTTGTTTTATCTATAAATACATTTTTGCTTTTTGAAAGGTTTGCCCGATTCCAAAACAACGTAAAGTAGACCATGTGTGGAAAACTAGATATTGGGAGGTATACAGCATTGTTGAAAAGTGATACTACTTGGTCATTGTTAATAATCATTGAACACACCAAAGTGATACGAAACTGATTTCTTTACATTTACATAGAATACTCACTTCTATAGAAACTTGGTTTGCAATTCAAGATGTAAGTCCATAATACTTTACATCAATGTGTCAATGCTTTCATATAGATATAGAAGTTGAATGAAAATATATGTATAGGAAAGATCTGCTTTGATCACTTAATGTACACAAACTGGCTTTTTGTGTGCAAAAAATACAAACGTGCTTGGGTAAAGAAGTATAAAAATTCAACAAATGACTTGCTCTTTAAGTTGGTTTGTTGTAAATTGTCTACAAGTACAACCTAATATGTTTATTTTACCTTGACCACTTTAATATTTTTTTTAACTCAAATATCTTAATTCAATATATCTCATTTTGTTGAAATCCGATTTTCACATTTTATTTCGTTGTTCAGATACTTTCAGAACAAATATTATTTGTGAGATCCTTTGGTATACATCAGTTTTTATGACTTTATGTTAGATTATCTATCAAAGTGTGTTATTGTAGTATCACTAGATAAAGGAATACAACATTTTCCAATATATAATTTTTTATTTTGTGCAAGGCCTTTCTGAATCAAAGATTCCATCATCAGGCACTTCACAATTTAAAGAATCATACTACACTCAAATTGATGGTACAGCAATGGGAAATCCTCTTTCATGCTTCATTGCAAATATATTTATGAGTTATTTTGAAACTACCGCTAATACAAAAATGAAATATTTCCCAAGAAAGTGGATAAGATATGTTGATGATATCTTCGCAATATTTAATAAAAATGAAAACCTACAAATCTTTATCTCTACCCTAAATTCATTTTACCCCACCATTAAATTTACATACGAAATTGAGCAAAACAATAGTATACCATTTTTAGATGTTTTAGTAATTAGAAACCAATCAAAATTTGAATTTGACATTTACAGGAAACCGACGCATATAAATAGATTTATTGTCAACGAATCTAACCATCCACCTTAACAAAAAAGAGCTAGTTTCAACTCAATGATTTACAGACTTTTGAATACTCCACTATCTATCGATAACTACAACAAAGAGTAAAAACTACATAAAAGATATTGCTATTTTTAACGGTTACACCACACAACTTATTGACAACATACTTCAAAAATCAATCAAAAGAAAATTAAGAAAATCTAGAACAACATTACTACCCCTTCAAGATAATAAACAAGAATTCATCTGTACAACATACAGTAACATTTCAAATCAATTGCAGAAAATCTTTAAAAAGCATACAAACAAATCTATCACTTATAAAACAAACAACAAATTATCACAAATATTAGAAAATCCCAAGGACAAAACCACATTCGAAAACAAATCAGGAATTTATGAAATTAAATGCAACGACTGTGATAAATTGTACATTGGCCAAACTAAAAGGAACATTAAGACACGATTCAAAGAACACTTTGCACATATAAAATATGGAAGAAATGAAAAATCTGCTGTGGCGAATCACTGTATTGAATCTGGACACACAATCTCTAATAAAAATTTACGATTATTAAAAGAAGTTACAAACACAATACACTTAAATGCTTGGGAAACATTTTACATTAACATAAATCAAGAAAAACTTATCAATAATGAAGACGGACCTATTCAAAATTCAGTTTTACTCTCATCACAATTTATTAAAAAATTAAAATTTAATTCTGATTAAATATTTTATACTGGCTAACCGTACATCCAAATTGTTTACCATATGTTACTATAAAATTAATTATTATTACAAAAATGTAACATTTGATAATTTGTGAAGTGCCTGATGATGGAATCTTTGATTCAGAAAGGCCTTGCACAAAATAAAAAATTATATATTGGAAAATGTTGTATTCCTTTATCTAGTGATACTACAATTACTCGTTTTTCCAATGCTCCAAGATTCTACAGTGTGTTATATTTTTATAATTATTTGTGATTGCATTCAAAAAAGAATAAGATCTCTCTACTCTCATAGAACGTCAATCAAAAGGATAAGGGAATAGTAATCAAAATCAGCTTCCTCAGAAGTGATAATTAGAATTTTTTAAAGAAAGGTCTGGTACTTTGTAGTCTTGTTGCAGGATAACACTGTTTTTAATGAGTTCATATCCTAGGAAATGATTTTACCCGATTAGTGAATACGATATAAGGAAATAATCATGTATATTTAATGTACATGTATGTACTGATAATCTGTACATTTAAGAAGTGAAGCAGTAAAAAGCACTGCTGTTAACAATTATAATTTGTGTTGACAGTTGGAGAACGAGTTGGGTGGGAGATTGCAGATGGAACAGAGGAATACAGATCTCGTCATCCCCTGCCTCACACAAATGGCAGTGAGTGCAGCAGACGACACTCTGTGGAAACAGCTCAACTACCAGATCCTTCTGAAAACCAGACACAATAATTTCAAGGTTTGTTTACTAAAAAAAATTTTCTGTTTATTTGTGTTTAGGAGGTTGGTTGGCTGATGCAGACCTATTGTGACCTGTATTCTGTAGTTCAGTTTTAATAGTTACTGTTGTGTTTAGTATTTATTAAGTGCATGTTTTAGAGTTAGTGATTTGACACACAACATAGTGGTTGTGATTCCTGACTTATGCGTGCCGCAATGCTCTGGTATGATTTTTTATATTTTAACATAGATTTTAATTATGTGTCAAAAACAAACTTGAAATAAAGAATAGATCTGTATGTTTTCCATTTATAGCATATCGCATTTAGGGCTGAAGATGATGCAACGGATTTTTGGTTTAGTACTATTTTAGTAAGGTTGAGTGGCAGAGTGGGCTTGATGGCCCTTATTTCGCCTCTATTAAATTTCTCATTTCATTTCATTTGATTCACTTTTCTCTATAAAAAGGTACAAACCTTGTGTTATTCAACAGACCTCACTGAATTTTCATGTTAAATTTGAAGTATTTAGCTCATTTCATTCTTAAAATATCATGCAAACACATAGACAACCAGACAGAATAGAAATTTGTGTAGCCCCAGGCAGATAGAAGACAAATTTTACCAAGGCTTGAATGACACTCTGTCAAATCTCGTGGAAGGGCATGGATCATTCTCATTGATCACCATGGAGAACTAGACATAGACATAGACATAGATATATATCCTGCAGGTAGTTAAAACCAAATTCCATAAAGTGACCATGATCAAACACAACGTTGCCTATAAACAAATAAAGTTATATGCATACATTCTTGACATTTCCAGCGGTAATCACACAGGCAGATAGACAAACTTCAAGAGGAATTTTGTAAGCTTAGTGGTAGCTGAGCAAAATATACATTTTAATTTCATGGCTCAGTTCATTCTCAAGATTGTCGTTCTCAGCCAAATCCAATTGAGGGACATGCACCATCATAAAACCCTTTTCTCGTCTGTATTCAAATAATCCAATGCAAAGTAGTATCGAAGGACACGACAGAATGTAACGAAGTCTTATCGATCAATCCAGCAAAATCTCATTAAATGTGTTAATATGTCACGTATTAAAATGTCAAATGACTCGTTTGTTACCAATATTTTTATCCAGTTATTTTCTCATTGCAATCGTGGTTACCTATAAGACCAATATAAAAATTACCGCTAGTGCTCAGCCAAATCCCACGTAACGACTTATACCATAATCAAACTTAATATTGCGTATAGACTCAAGGAAAATCAACTGAAATAAGAAGTGAATTTTTACAGTATGTGTGTAATATCTTTTCCTGAAATGTACTTTCTGAAAATTACATGTTTTATAATATGTTAGTTAAGGAATTTACATTCTTGAAATTAAAACATATAACTTTCTTCAGTCCTCTTGATAGTCCTTATTCCGCTCATGAGTCACTGGTCTGTGTGAGGATCTTATGAAACAGGGTAGGTCGATGGTGTTGATCAATGTACCACGGTCATAGACAGGATTTGAACCTACGATATATCCTACTCAGATCCAAAGTCCAACTCCTTGACCATCGGCAGCTTTCTTATACAAACTGCACACATGTCACATCCTTATATTTGCCTTTTTTTGTCTGATTACGAGATGTCCCAAATACTATTGTTGTTTGTGGAGTGTCAAATAAAATTTTATATTTTTCTTTCTTTCAGAGGACATGACTAAAGTATTTTCGTTTTTTTTTTTAATTCACCCAACTAAAAACTGGTTTTACCATCCTACAAGTACCTAGACATAATTAACACCATGTAGTAGAAAAACATTATATTTTATTCAAAATGTAATTTCTCTACAATAATTAATTATTATTTTATTTTATAGTGACGTTTATATTAACCTTAATTATTGTGGTCTAAGAATTTTAAAAAATGTACAATGAAACTGTTTAAGAGAATAGTTTTCCATTTTATTGCTTCTCCTGTATGACTATTAAAATTATTCTTTTAGGTTCGAATTGGAGGCATATTGGCAGTCTGTGAGGTTGCTAAAAAGCTGGGAGAAGAGTTCTTACCGCTTTTACCTGAAACTGTTCCTTTCCTAGCAGAGCTTTTGGAGGATGAAAATGAAAATGTTGAGAAAGCCAGTCAAAGAGTGGTCCAAGAACTGGAAGCTGCATTGGGTGAACAGATCAGTAAATATTTTTAACTGTTTTAAACTATTCTGTTGTTTATTTATTGTATATAGTTTTATTATATATAACTCTTTTTAATTCTACTTGTTATTATTACATTTTCCCTTCCCCTCTTAAATAAGTTAAAAACTGTCATGGGTGTGATATTTGGTGGAGGGAGGGTTCTGTAAACCTACAAAATACTACTTGACACAAGATAACAGTCTCTTTATGAGTAACAGAAATTGCTTGCATTTGTTTCTACATCTTGTATAACATAAGTAATTATATTAAATAGTGCTTACTTTTGGTGAATACACGTTCAAATGGGGTATGACTCTCACAGAGCACATTATTTAACCCTTTTATAACCAACGTTTTTGGCATTATTTAACATTTTGACAGTACCAAAACTGTATATTGCCCCATGAAAAAGGGATATGCTACAGACATGTAAAAATATTTGTTTTGCAACCTTTCAGAACAAACTCTGGTAAAATTAGCCATAACATTTAATTTTTTACATCAAAGTTCTTTTTAGGAACAAATATATAGTTCTTACAATATTACCAATTTCAAATTTTGTCTTAAGTTCTATTTATTTATAGTTACTTTAAAACAATTGTTTAGACATTTTTGTGATAAAAACACCAAATAATTTACATACAGGAAATTTTTTTATTTTATTCCTAATAATAATTTTATTCGTAACTATATGTGTGTGAACAAAATTTCAACGTTTTATCAAGTTTATTCCTAAGTTATTATAAAAACATCTGGTTTATAAGCTCTTGGGGCTCATAACCGAGCAAGATTTGTCACTGTCTGCCCGCTTTAGAAATGTACACTGCCATCCAGATCTAGAGTTAGTAATTGTGAATTTAACTAGTGTCAGTGATTTATACTTGTTTTTTTATTTGTGTTTGAATGCACTGAATATTGTAATATAATTTCCACTACACCTTGAAAATTTTTCAAGACTTGTAAATAAATGCTGTTTATAACAATGAAGTATACCAATATTGTAAAATGAAATACCTGCATGCAGTAAACAGTGTTTAACCTTCCAGCTGGCAGTTAAAACTGCTGTCACTTTTATAAGGCATGTTCCTTTTGCAGTTCACGTTTACTCTTTCTTATTAATGGTCAGAAGATAACTATTTTGGTACCATGCTTAACCCTTTCCCGGGATTGTATTGCGCCATGATGGAGAGCAGTACTGTTTTACTGTACTTTATTATAATTTGACAATAAAAACAATCATATACAGGGTGTCCAAAAAGTCCCGGGTCGGTTAAATATTTTTCAAAATATTTAAAATAGAGCTACAAAACCTTACACAAAGTTACTGGACATAAAAATCTATTTTATCACATATTCAGTGATTCGCTACTTCCTCAGGGGGGCGGCCCGCTAGGAGTCAGAAGAAAATCTTAAATGTAAGCATAGGTTGATATGCATATCAAATTAAAGGTCTATATTAGTAGAGTACAGAGCCGCAAACCCGACCTCAAACGGATAACCGAGTCAAAAATGACAGCCGTTCAAAGATGGCTAGAGTTTGCAACTTAGGGTAATGTAACAAAATACACTGATGAGCTTTTTGATTTTAACTTTACTAACCCAAAACTGTTTACAATTGAATCAGTCATTCAAATGACCCTCAAACAACTCAAGAAACACCACATGCCCATTTTTTAATGTTAGTAAAGTTAAAGTCAAAAAGCTCATCAGTGTATTTTGTTACATTACCCTAAGTTGCAAACTCTAGCCATCTTTGAACGGCTGTCATTTTTGACTCGGTTATCCGTTTGAGGTCGGGTTTGCGGCTCTGTACTCTACTAATATAGACCTTTAATTTGATATGCATATCAACCTATGCTTACATTTAAGATTTTCTTCTGACTCCTAGCGGGCCGCCCCCCTGAGGAAGTAGCGGATCACTGAATATGTGATAAAATAGATTTTTATGTCCAGTAACTTTGTGTAAGGTTTTGTAGCTCTATTTTAAATATTTTGAAAAATATTTAACCGACCCGGGACCTTTTGGATACCCTGTATAATAGTTTTGTATGGATAGAGTTGTTTGAATAAACAAGTGTGTTTCTGACGGAGCAGTCCAATCAATTCAGGATAGTAGCGTCTGAGGCGTCACAATAATTTGATCGGGAGAGGGTTAACACAGAATTCCAAGTTTAGAATCAGTAAGCTGTGAAGACTTTGAAACTTTATTTGCAGGTGAAATAAAAGATAATCGTCATTTTTGTGATGATGAAGATCATCTTCCCTCTCATCCTCTATGAAGATCATCAGACTTTGTGCAAGCTTATAGATAGTACTCATTATTGACTGTTAAACCTTGTGGCAAGAATTCATGATTAAAATCGAAGAAAACAGTGAGCATAACATAACCTTCTTGTTCTGCTGCACTTATCAAGCCTTTTTCGGTCTTGGCGATCCAGAATGCCTCCACTGGGATGATTGAGCCTTAGTTTCAATGTCATATCTGTAAACCCATGTTTCATCACCATTCACAAAACATTTCAAAAAATGTCATGGCATGAGCCAATTTATATGCCAACATTATCAGTCTTTGATTGTAATATAGTGATTGTTTATAACCATTTCTTCCACGTTTTCATTGGTAGTTTTGGGGAGTCCAGAGTGTTCATCATCTTTAAAGAGCAGCTATCTTTGAAACATTTATATCACTCGTAAACCCTTGTTTTACTCATAGCAGACTCAACATAGGCCTTTGCTTACATTTCTCACACTTTGCACACTTTGTAACACTTTTTTCACACAAAATTGATACAAGTTCTTTGATCCGTATTCTTATTTGAAGTGTATATGCCAGCTATTTCAGGTCTTATCATGTGTACATTTAGTAAAACCTCCACTAATAAGCTGCAGTAATAGGCTTACAATTTAAAATGTTTTTATTAATTCTCTTTTTTGATGTTAAATACAATTTTTTTATATCAAAAGGTTACATATTAGAACAGTATCCTGATTTTGTTATATAACAACAGTAAACTAATTAAATTTAAACAAATAATTACATTCAAAAATATATTTTTAAACTATTGTGGTAAAAAAATATTTTATTTTCAAAATATGAAGTACTTCTTGTCACAGATTATTCTACATTACAAAATATTATGTTAAAAATAGATAAAAAAAACTGTTATAAACTATAAAAAGAACAAAAATTTTAGACTCATCAGAACTTACCGTTTATTTCCAAATAAATAAATACCTGCTTATTTACGCAATGTGACTTGTGCATAATTCTCAGAAATCTGCTATTAATTATTGGCCTTTTCTAAGAATCAGATTACAAACTTTTCTAAGACTACACACTCACATTTATTGTATGCATTATCACATTATCAATCAGTTTACACAATGAGTGTGTACAATTACATGTTGGAATAAAGCCTCTGCTCAAAAATGACGTTCAACAATAAAAATGCAACCAAACAATGAAACTTGTCACACCAAAGATGAATTGACTGTAGTGATATCTATCATTACCAGATTATTGTCTGTTTTTTTTTTTTTTTTTTTTTTTTTTTTTTAAGGTAGATTTTTCCAAACAACAAATTTGTTAGCGTGTTCTGGAAACATGAAATATGTGCAATACATTGAACATTCACAACAGAGAAGTCTATAATAAATGGTGCAATAAATCATCATTGTGGAATTTATCGCATGTAAAGTTGGCAAATAATCACCATTGTCACATTTTATATAAGAACATTAATTATGTTGTACTCAAAAGTTAAAATCATCAGTCACATGATGAATGTTTCAATTAAAATATTTTGAGAAATGAGTATTTGCTACCTGTAAAATGGACTATTTAGTGTTTCCCTCAACAAAATAAATGTGCAAGTGAATTTTCATAAAGGCAATATAATGAATTACATTCATATTGGTTTATACATTTCAGTTTTAGGACATAAAATATATTGTGTATACCTACAACAACTTAGTTACAACATATGTTAAACTGAAATATTAGCTTCTTTCCTCTTATATTTTATGCTTGCTGTTATTTGTTAACATAAACAGATACTACATGAAACTGAGCTCTTTCCAATGATCATAACCGGTCAAACAATATTTAACAATTTCCGAGCATCTTAACTTCTAGTGGATTAAAAAAAATATGTTTCATTTTTTACAAAACCTTCTTTTATTCAGGGTGGTTTAAAATACATACAGAATTTGGTATTTATAGCACCTGATTAAACATTCAAATTAAGTTTTTTACAGTTAAAAAAATACACAACAGGGATCATTAGCACTTAAATATCTTTATACAAATAAATCATCGTAAAACTATATAACTTCAAGTCTATTATCAAATACATATCATTAAATAATTGTCTTTAAAAATCAACACCCAAAGCTAAATTTACATTGGCTGCTGGCTGACATAATACGTACAAGATTAAAACAAAATATATAGATACTTTATATAAATTACAGTAAGTTATTTTGTACTGCCGCTGAAATACTAACTAATTTATTTATCTTACATTAAATGTTCATTCACAAAAGTACATAGTTCATAACGTAAATGCAGTCCAACTCGCCTTAAAATTAGCTGAAATAAGATACACTAAAATATTCAACAGTGAGTTATTTACAGTGGTAAATACGCAGGTGGTGATTTAAAAAATGTCACTTTTTATTTATATATTTACAAAACGCCTACGACGATAAGTGTCTAGTCAATCTTGACAGCTCCATAAATCTTGATGACAAAGGCGTACGCTGCGAAGAAGCCGATGGTACCCGTCAGCAGCCAGAACGTAAGGACCATGATGCCTGTGTAACCGAAGTACAACAGGGTCGGCACCAGCTCTGAGATCTCCAGCTTGGTCAGGAAATAGAACACAGAGTAGCCGAGGACATAGACTGCTGAGCCTCCTGACACCAGCAGCGAGCGCCACCACCAGTGATAGTCCTACAACACGTTTCACATTAGTCACATTTGATTTTACTTGTTTAATGACAAGGTCAGAAATATCCTACCTAAAGAATAACTTGTTAAAGACAAGATTGGAAATCTCATTTTATTTGCTAATACAATTTTAAATGTTAAAATTATTGAAAATTTTTAAAATAGACATATCAATACATGTTTGTAATTATCTAAACTACAGTTATTATACATAGTGTACAATCTTAAATGTGTCATATATAAACACATCAATTGTTTGATTCTTTTGTTGTTAAATATTTTGCAAGAAGCATCAATTATGATGATAACCACACAACTTCAATCAATATAATCCTTGTCCACCATATATTAATTATGAATAATTATATCATCAAAAAAATGTTCTTAAGCAGATACAGTTGGTACTACTGAGAAAGTATCTAATAATTTTTTATAATCTGTCGCTTACAAGATTTTAACACATCAATGTTTGTAAATGTATTTTACAAATCAGTTTCATGGAAAATTCATTTGGTAAAAGCCACATATGAGTATATTCTGCCTATGCAAAACAGGTGATTTTATTTGTAGCAGACATCTGTGTGTGTGTGTCTGTATTTACATTAAATAGTAGCAGAAAAACTCTATTTTGTCCTCCTCCATAGACTAATGGTTATAGTCTCTGCTCTCTAACCGAGAGATCACGGGTTCAAATCCCGGGGAGGTCTAATCATGTACTTTGTACTTTGAAAATAAAAACCAGTGCACTTCGAAGCCGGCATAGCTGACGCTTAAATGAGACAAAAAATAAACTCTATTTTTATGATGACGTGTATTCGGGTTAAGAGAATTATAAATACCAGCTGATTTGAAACAGTCTTCGGGTATGCTAAATATTTTCTTTTTTTTAGTAGCAGCCCATTGGTGCAGTTATAATTTCTTTGTATCAATTTTCCCCTCACCTGATGCAGAGGATAGATTTAAATCCTCTAAACTTTGTGTTAAAACATTTCGTAACAAATAATGATGGCAAATGTCTGAAATCCTATTTATTATTTCAAAATTTCGATCGTTAATGACAAGTTTTAAACAAAATATCTTGTAATTTTTTTAAAGAGAGGCTGATCCTCTTTTAGCCCTTTTCACTCATGAGTCAGACGTCGTCCGACATTGCTATTTTACCATTCCACTCGTATGTAGGACGCCATCCGACATTGCAATGACGTCAGCTTTACTTTATTTTTAGCTGGCCTACGATGTTTCCGATTAGTGCTGTGATCGCACAGCATTCTCAGGAACTAATAAATGACAGCTGAACTACAATTGGTCGGCTGCTGATTTATTTTGCTTTGTCATTGTAGTTTTGTTTCCTAACCAATTTTCAGACGCGCAGAGGCAAGGATCATCAAATAAACATACAAAAGCCAACAGTTATCTGTCAGTATAACAAATATATGGGTGGCGTGGACCAAGCAGACTACTATTACAAATTTTCCCGTAAATCTCTGAAGTGGTGGAGTAAGCTATTTTTCTGGATGTAGGAAGTGGCAATAGTAAATAGCTTACTCTTGTTCAACATGAATAAACAAAACCATGGAGAAAAAACAATTAAACACAGGAATTTCAGAGAAATCCTCATCACTGTACTTGTAGGCCATGTCCGTAACCCTATAAGTTTGAAGCGGGGTCGTCCTTCATCAGTAGAAAAAGAAGAAAGGCTAAACAAACACCCTCACTTTCTTGCAGCTCATCCAATTAAAAAACTAAAGACTGTGCTGTTTGTAGCAATAAAAGGTGCCAGGAGGAAGAAAGGAAACACTTTACTATTGTAAAACCTGTTCAAAAAATCCTGGTCTTCATCCTGCAGAGTGTTTTGAACGATACCATACCGTGCTAAAATATAAAACTTATTAGTTTAAGTATCAAATTTTATATCTCTGTACTATAAATTAGAAATAAAATAAAATTATTATACAATATAATAATGTATATACTTTATTGACTTCCAGTTTGCTAAAAATGGGTTTTTACTGAAAATATGCTAAAATAAATACGAGCTGAGGGGGCAGACTAGTGAAAAAAATCTGAGTGGAAAGGGGCCTTATTCTGTCTGCCCTCATGTGCCAATGGCCCGTGGGAGGCATTATCAAACAGAATAAGGGAGAAACTTGATACAGTACAAGGTCTATGGGACTAAAAAATGTGCAATAGTCACAGACAGGATTTGAACCTGTGCTATCGCTAACACAGACCCAAAGTCTAGACCGCTAGGCCATTGCCACTCCCATTTTTTTTTATATTATGATAATAATTAACTAGGAGTTTTCTTTTTTCTCTTTTTTTTTGTGAAAGACATTAAAGTTACAAATGAGTTTCATCCTCTTTTAAGCCTTATTCTGTCTGGCCTTATCAAAGAGAATAAGGGGGAAATGTTGCAGTTGGCAATACTTGGTAAATACAGCAACCTCCAAAACAGTTAAAAAGGTCGTTTGTACTTTAACGTTATAAATGTTCAATAATTATGAACGTTAACAGTAATCTATTCAGGTGCGTTTGGTTGGTTAACAAGTTGCATACCTCTCCACAAAGTTGGAAGTAGACCATGACAATAGAAATCTGAGAGCAGGAGATGACTAGAATTATGAAGACAAGAAAGAGAAAACCAAACAAGTAGTAGAACTGGTTCTGCCAGATGGCTGTCAGGATGAAGAACAGTTCTATGAAGATCGCTCCAAACGGCAGCACACCAGCCATTAGAGTACTGTGAACAAGAGAAATCCAAATATATCATTATTTTATATAAAAATTAAATTCTCTACAGTAGCTTTCATTTTCCTATCTAAACTATGGGAAGAAAAATTATTTTAACACATTCATTACCAATCTACAGTGGTTTCAAGTTCACAAATATAATATTGTATAAAATACATAGATACATGTATTTTATAAAGGACTGAACGCACATGGTACTCAAAAGGTAGAGCAAAAAAGTTGTTCCTAAAATGTGCTAATGAATTTTATTAAAGATACGATAATTAGGGTTTGGTTATTACGTATATAGCCAAAAGTTAGAAATTCAATTTTATTTAATAAATATCAGCACGAACAAAAATCAAATTTTTGTTTCTTAAATTAATTAATTAATTTTTATTGATTATTTAATGAAAATCAAAAGTTTGTGATAGATTTCCAGCACTCAATAAAACTTTTGAGTTGGATTGACGTTTCATCTGACTAAATGTTGTTTTTTATGTAAAAAAACAGTAAACATACAGTCACTGTGTTACCTAACATACTAACTTAGTTAAAAGTATACTAAATTTTTTACAATTAATTAAATTATAGAAACATACAAAGTACTAGAGAAATAGATAATTGATCTGGGTAATAATAAATAATAAACATCTGGCCCTAAAAGTTTCACAATTTGGGAGGACCTGCTCTTCATTAAGAAGATAAGATTAGTTACATAAAAAACTTATCTCATAATAAACAGTAAATTTTGTTAGAATCCAAACTAAAAAATTTGTACGAAAATGTATATGAAATTATCTAGCACAAATTATCAATATTTATAATAATCTTAATTGTTTTTGGAAGTGTATACAGTGAGAGACTTTTTTAAGACCACAGAAATAAATCTGAGAGCATACATGACCACAGAAATAAATCTGAGAGCATACATGAAAGCCAATTGTATGAATAAGTTTAACTTGAAAAATTTAAGTGTTTGGTCCCCCACAAGAACATTTATTGTCAATACCATTATGTGTTTGAGGAGACAGAGAATTATACACTGACCATAACATGGGGTTCATGTACCACAGCTGGTCTGGAACCTGGCGTGGTATCTGGTTGGTACGGACAGGATGCTGAAAGGGCTGTTTGCGGTACCCAAAATAATAACCGAGGTAAACCAGTGGCAGAGAGATGCCGAACCACAGTAACAGCAGAGAGAGCATTGTAGAGAACGGTACCGCACCACTTGAGTTCTTGCCCCAGATGAAAAAGTTGAGGAAGAACCCAGTGCCGAACACGATCGCAGGGTATAATGTGGCTGTCTGAAACATTGTTATGGAACAGTTTCACACATAACTTTTATAATATTTACATAGCAATCTTTTACCAAATCACTGCGCCTACACAACATCTCCAGAGGTGGTAGAAATATAGTTATTAAACTATAAGCATAAGTGTACACTATTAGAAAGGTAATGATATTATTTAAAAATTCTAGCAAATAGAACAGATGTGAGGTGTTTGGGTAGCGCTTACTAATTGAACTATAACATTTTTCATTTTTTGTAATCATGACACAAAACAGTCATCCTTGAGCAAGATATAGAACCTAAACTATAAACTAGGACGCCATAGAAGTCAACATACAACTGACTATTTCTAATTTGAGCAATAATATGTATTTATAATACTACACAAGATAGCAGTATGCCACACCACACACCAGGTTTCACTGAAGCATGACAAATTTCAAGTACTGCCTGAATAGAAATAAAGGGTCATGCAAAATTTCAAGTTTACAGGTTAATATTATTTCTCAAGATATTGTGTAGAGACAGAAGTTAAATTTTTCCAGTCCTTTGAGTGATAGACTCTGCTAATGCTCAGTTAATTATTTTATCTCTAGATTTCTATGTTACATTTTTGGGCAGGAAGTTTTACTGCATATAATTCTTGATCATTGCATTTCTGTACTTAATAGTTTTTTTTTAATTTAATAATTTTAAATGTTATACTATTGTACCATCACATGTCACATGATTTTATAATTTAAATATGTCAAAAGATAATATATATATATATATACAGCGTGTCTCTAAAAGAAAGACCCGATTTTAACTTGTGATGATATTGAAACAAACGGCACTAGGTAACTGAAACAGCACTAGATGTAATAGGCACAAGTCTAGAGTTTCAGAAAAATCTGCTGTATATCGCTACCAACGCTGACCTTGAGTGTGCAGCTAGTCTCTCACAAAATGGTGTCTGTGCAACAGAAGGCGTATTGTGTTATTGAATTTAGGCGTTTAGTATCCAATTTCAAGCTGAACCACCATCACCAAAGGACATTCGACAGTGGTATTAACACTTTGAAGATACCAGGTGCCTCTGGGAAGGAAAAAGTTCTGGCCAGCCAAGCGTTTCTGAACAAACCGTGGAACAAATCCAACGAGCATTTGAGCCCCCGCAAATCTACGCGCCAAGACCTTGTGTTACCACGCATGACAGTGTGGTGTGTGTTACGGCGTAGTTTAACCCTCAAACCATACCGATTACAACTGGTACAAGCTCTTCGAGCTACTGCCAAAGTGAAGCAAGTGGCCTTTAGCAATGTTATGCTGTGCTAAAAGACATGGGAGATGACACTTTTATGCAGCATTTGATATTCAGCGACGAGGAAACTCTCCATATTAACTTTAAGGTTAACTGTCATTATGTGTGTATATGGGGGCTCAAAAATCCTCATGAAACCATAGAACACAAACGTGATTCACCAAAAGTTAATGTTTTTTTGTGCTGTTTTGCAAACCAAGTTTAGGGCGTACGGGACCGCGAGACCAGGCTTCACACTTTTGGCCTCCTAGGTCCCCTGACTTAACACCTTGTGATTTTTTCCTGTGGGGATATGTTAAAGAACGTGTTTATGTTAAACTAAAAAATAGAATATCAGCTGTTAGCTTCAGTGACATAAGACACCTTAAGAAAAGTTTGGGATGAATTCAGATGTCGGCTAGATGTCGTCCGTACAGTCAAAGGAGGACACATTGAACATTTATGATGCATTTTCGTAAACTTCAGTCTTTTGTGAGTAATTTAGTATGTAATTCGTTGTTATTAAGCCTTTCTTACTAGTAAAATAATATTTAAATTCAGGTCATTCTTTTAGGGACACGCTTTAGTTTAGACAACTCTCATAAAACACGATTTTCAATGAACTTGTAATTTGATTTCATGAGTGCATGATTGTTCACAAAGAAAACTGTAACGAATACAAACCAAAAATGCAGCTCTTTTCCATTTGCGACCTTTAATAGTCTTATACAGCCTGGCTGACACGTAACCTGCGATGAGACCCATGAACACATAGAGAAAGATCGCAGCTGTCATGAGAGCCCCTCTAGATGCAGGAGAGAGCATTCCCAACATCGCAAAAACTGCAGCAAAAAAATAAAATGTTGGTAACCCTTCAAATGTAATTCTATCAATGTATTTCAGACAAATGATTATACATTTCTTAAGATTAGAGAAAATGCTATTGAAGAGATTCAACAAGTTTCCTCACTAATCTAAGCAAAAAAGAGATTCATCTTAAGCTTCTACACATTACTCATTAGAACCTTTTTTGTCTGCAACCAGATTTCTAATTTCATCATTAATGGCAAAAGTAACTCTGTATCTATACAGTAACTATTTATAGTGGTTACATATTATCATGCATAAATGGTATGGGTGTGAATTTGTTCCAGAATTGAATAGAATGTTATAAAATGAAATACCAAACAGTTAAAAATTAATTGGTCAAAAAGCTGATGAATAATAAAACTTTAATATTTAACCCTTATTGACTAATCAATCTGGATTGAGATTTTGTCATTTGAAGGGATCACAGTGCCAGAAGTTCCCAACAACATTACATGGATAAAGGTTTTAAAATTGCCATAAACATAAAGATACTCTAGAGAACGGGCCAAAATCTTACAAGCATTTCGCTTTAGGTATTTATTTTACAGAAAAAAACCCTAAAACCATTACTTTAAGGTTTTAAATTTTAAAAATGTTTCTTTATTGATCAAATTTCTATAAGAACTGAAAATGTGAATGCCCATACATACAATGTGACAGACACATTACTCTGCTTACTAATTATTTTCAGTTTCAATATTTTAAGATAGGTCAAATATTGCTTGTACCGAATGATTACTATTTCTTATTATAAGTTTTATTAAGTATCCAATTCCATTCAGATTTGGTATATGGGTTTACTACACTTGTGTATCTTGGTAGCAACAGTATAAGGCTAATTTTAGAAGTAATTTTTAAAATTCTGAAACAACATCTAGGGATCAAATACGCTAAAATGTCCTTGTCTATTTATTACTGAATCAGTTGACAACTGTTATTTATCATCAGACTTCATTACAATCTGGTATGTCATTTGTCATACTTTCTTAGTTGATTGGTGATGGAGATTTACCCCTTTAGTATAAAGGGACATATATATTAAACTGTAAAGCTTATTGTAGTAGATGAGATTTTCCCATCCCTTTACTTTTAAAACATTTGATCTGAAACAAAGAAAATACATCCTATTAACACATTTGCTGCGACACTTGTCATGTACTAACTTAAAGATAATCGGTTTAGAAGTAATGTGTGTCCACCACAGCCAATGTGTTAAAAACCACATTATTTAACAAAGAAGTTTTTCAAAGCCAAAAATTGCTAATTGAAATTCTTGAGCCAGTATTGGTACGATTAAATACAGAATTAGACTTTCTTCACGAAATAATGAGCAAAATCAATGCAAGCCTTAACTATGGATCAAACTCACATATGGTAATGAGGGACATGAAGAATATCTGGATGCCGGAGCCTACGACAGCTGCAAACAGTCTGGGATATCGAGGTGGTCGGAATACGTCTCCATGCACCAACTTCCACCCAGATTCCTCCAAGGCCTCCTCTATACCCTCATCTGCGTTGTAGCGTGCTATGTCCCGTCTCAGAGTCCTTACCATGATCATGGTCAGAATACCTGCAACACACAAGGTTTTTTTAGATATAATTTTAGTGTGAGGCGGTAAAAATATTTCTTTAAGTACAATACAAGCAGATGATTCTGTTTACTTTATTAAAAATAAACCTTCTAAACATATATGAAAAAAATTAAGTAGGTTAAATTAATAATATAAGCATACTTTAATAAATAATTCTAATAGTTGTTTAATGTAACAAATGCACTGTGTGGTATTAAATTGAATATTAAAATGTCATGTGAGATAAAAAGAAGAAAAAACAATGTAAAAAAACGAGAGAGATGGGCCAAAAATATTATTTATCTATGAACATGCATTTATATTTATTCAATTATTGATTATGTTATTAACCCTTTTAGTGCTATAGCGTCTACATTGTAGACGCTGCGTTTATGTCTAAAAGTGCTAGCGTCTACGTCGTAGATGCAGCGTATTTTTATATATATTGGTTCAGTTTATGCAAGTTACTGGCTACAAACGATGACAGTTCTTCCAAAAGTCATAGAATAACGATGTTTGTATATTTATTTGCCGACGACCAGCTGTTTATAAAGTAAAAAGTAAAGTAAAGAATGTCTTATTTTACCAGGCGAAGTTAGGGCTAAGAAGCCCTCTCTAACACTTAACCTGGGGACCAACGGCTTAAAGGTGACTTCCGAACCACCACCAATGGCCGGGCAGGCGGGCCGCTTGCAAGGACAGGATCGCTCAGCGGTCAACTATCCAAGCAGCGGCCACGCTCGACGTTGCTTGATCTGGTTATCTTGCGATAACCGCCGTACCCGCTACACTGCGCCATTGGCAAACGTCATTGACGTGAAATAAAAAGGTCAGTTCTGACGCTGTGCTTCGTTTACTCTGTTTTATCTTATTTTATCGATTTAAATTTTATTATAATTGTGAAATACTACTTCATTAGTATTCCAAATTATTGCATTACTTCATTTTTCATTTTTGTTTTCCGTGTGTATTATATTTTACTAAGTTACAATGTCTAATAAGAACATTGTAGGTTATGATGAGTTACTTCACCTTTTTTTATAATTTTGTTACTGAATAAAACAATTATTTAGGTAAAAAAAGTGTTAACTGTGCTTGAATTTCTTCTTTATTAATAATTATAAAGTTAGTAAAGCATTTATGCTAATAATAGTAAGTGTATTACTTTTTCTCTTGAGCGTTTCAAACTTTAGGCCTATATGTAGGGCAAAATTTGGCGCGGACAACATATTATATTTTTAATCCACACTTCTTATTTGTTGTGTAAAAATAAAATCAAATATATGGAATTTGTTTAGTTTTAGTTGCCCTTCCCGATGGTAGCCTCAGAAAAATAATATAAAATTGTTTACATACAAAAACTGTATGCCAAAGTGAAAAAAATTATTTAAAAAAATTTACATTATAAAGAAATTTTTTTTTTTAAAACAATCCAAATACGTACAAATGTATTTTTTTTTATTTATTTCTGTTTATTGGTTATTTATCTTCAATACAAAAAAAAGTAACAAAATATGACCTCAATTAAGGAAATAGTAAGGAATTTACTAAAACTCTGCATTTATGCCCTAAAATGTTTAACACTCTTGGGTATGGCAATGCGCCAGACCCCTTAGCACTAAAAGGGTTAACTTCACATTACAGAGTTATCTTTATATTAGTATAATAAATAGTCAACTAAAACCCTTTTTACATCTTATTGTCATACAGGTGTTTCAGTATTCAACCACCATCAGTTTACATTAACCTCTAAAGCAAATAATAAATAACTAAATACATGTGGACCATTAAAACTGATGTTAAATTTATATGACACAGTTGTAATTTTGATTAGTATTTTGTATTTAATATTTTAATTTTTTCAAAAATTGGATTAGTCATATTTTTATATTTCTATTTAGAATATTATGAGTATCTTTATTATAATTAATTTTAGTAATAATGTATCCGAGTTTTTGGATCTCAGATGTGTTACATGTTGAGGAAAATTTTCTTTTGGGACCTTTAATTATTTATATTTCTAGTCAAGAAATAAATAATGTTTGTAAAATTATCAATAAATAGATAATTATATATTATCCATACGTGTTATTGAGAGTACAAGGTAGTAGTACACCGGACCATTTGTCACATAACAGGCTTTGATAAATGTAATGTATTAAATATTATATTTATATAATATAATATTTATATATATATTTGGGGCCTGTCTTATTTGTTCTTTTTACTAACGATCTCCCGGGTTACTTGGAAGAATTTTCAAAAACCATTATGTATGCAGATGATACGGTTCTACTTTTAGGTAATAAACATCCTGAATTGCTGGAAGTCTCTTCATACACAGCAACGAACATGGCTGTTCAGTATTGCCATTGTAACAACTTGGTAGTCAATGAAGCCAAGACGCAACAACTGGTCTTTGGAAGAGGAAAGAACGATTTTGGACCATTGCCAAACATTGACACTGTGGAAGAAGCCAAGTATCTGGGGTCGTAATGGACAATGGAATGAAATGGACACCTCATGTGGACAACCTCTGTAGCAAACTAAGCTCTGGACTTTATGTTGTTCGTTGAATAAAATCGATAAGTGATGTCACAGTTGCAATTACTGCATACTATGCACTCTTTGAAGCACACCTCCGATATGGTCTCACTGTTTGGGGAAAATCAAGTGTAGCCAACTTACAAAGACCCCTGACTCTACAGAAAAAATGTATCAGGATACTGGCAGGCCTGCAGCCTAGAGACAGTTGTAGAACATCTTTTGTTGAGCTGTCAATCCTCACTGTGGTTTCATTGTACATCTTAGAAACAGTAATGTATGCTCATGAAAATGGCTTGACCAGAGGCATTGATTTACATTCTTACAACACTCGTCGAGCAGCAGATTTTACACTACCAGAACACCATTCAGCATTATTTGAAGAGAAGCCTTCATATATGGGTGCAAAGCTGTTCAACTCCCTACCTACCGACATTAAGACAGAACAAAACCCCAAGAAAATGCTGAAAAGATGGCTCCTCCAACATCCTTTCTACTCAATTGACGAGTTTTTTAACTGGAGAGCTTTGAGCATCAACCAGTGACTGGACTATCATTTACAAAGCTTTGATTTGTATAATTATTTTATAACATTCTGATTTGTATAATTACCTTTTTTATGACTCTCTTACTGTTCTCAAAGAATATGTAAAATAAAGTATATTGTATTGTATTGTATTGTATTATAATAATTATTATTTTATATAGTAACACATGATTATGTTTACTGGCTCTATAATGATTTACCAAAGGTCACTGGATACATCTATGTTTGGGATCGTATGATGCTGTGACGTCATATGGGGTGATTGAGTTCAATAAACCGCATTGGCTGCTTCCATCACGCCACTGTCCTTATTCCACCACCAAGTCCACTATCTAGCCCTGGCCTCGGACACTTACCTCCTTACCCCCTAACCGTGAACCACGCACAATCAATGATGTGACTGAAAACAGTCTTTCATTTAAATTACCGATCCTTCGTGTCCCGTACACAACAATAAGTTTCAAGACAGTGGGAGTTATTTTATTAGATTCCTGGTAGGTACTAAAAGGTACCTTTCAATTGCAGTGCAATTGAAAATTCATCATAAGAATGTGTACTTTTATGTGTTCTTTTAATCAGTGGACACAAGAAGGTAGTTTACAAGGTAAGCTTGTTGACAGTTGAAATCCTATCAACTAATAACAGATTAACTAGTTAGTTTCAGATAGGATGCTAAGGTATTTATGGAATGCAAAATAGGAAAAGCTTCTATTCCAAATCAATACTTCTTAAATTGATGGTATACTTTAAATAATGTGGTCTTTATGTTAAATGTACTTAATGTACAATAAAAACAGCCTGACCTTGTTGGAGAAAACTTCAGTAACTGCTCAATATTTACTAATACAGTCAAATCTGTTGAGGTTGTGTACAAATATTACAGAACAATAATTGTGAAGCCTTGTAAGACTTAGTTGCATTCTCCAGACTCAACAAAAACAAAACACAATATACTTCATACAATTCATTATGTCACTGGTATAACATAATGAATTAATAAGAAAGTCACTTGGAATAACTTCAATTTAGCAACTTCAACTTGTCAACAGATTATTTTACTTGATATGAAAAACATAGATTGGAATCAAAATTTAATCCTCATATTTCAAAACTATAACATATAGTGAGTGCCTTGAGGAAGACTGATCAATTTTTTATAAGGTTGCTACTTTTTCCTATCAGCAAAACAAAACTGCTAACATGCAACAAAAACATTAGTCAGAAATTAGTAGATGCTCTAATGATCCTCCAGCCAACATTATATAGTCTCCAAATCAGTGTTGATTTGCCTAATTGCTGCTGGAAAATGAGCAGGCGGATATGGTAATACAAGCTGTGAGTCATGTCAATATGAATGAAGAGAACGGTACCTCAATAATTATTTAAAGATGGCAGCAGCCACATCTGTTTTGTTGACACGATAAAAATCTGAACGCTCTTGGAGCAATTGGAAAAATTGAAAACTAGCAGATAGTATAATAACACTGTTCACATATTATTTTATTTTTTAGATGAGAATTTCTGAAACCAAAGGTTTAATTGTCAAGCCACTCTGTAACAAATAAATATATACATTAAATATTAGTTGTAATAAAAATAATGTAAATATTTATCTGTGGAGTTGCTTGACGATAAATCCTTTGGTTAAGAAAGGCCTCACATTTTTATTTTTATAGAAATAAAAAATAGTGCTGTTTAACTATCTACTGGTTTTATGATTTACTTACTTTCTTGACAACGCTTATATAAATAGAATCAGTTTCAATCAACTATCCTGTGTGATACCTGGAGACTAGAGAGAACTAAAGAAACTTTTTCATCGCCTTGAATTTTACCGTGGAGTTATGTAGTGAATGTTTCGGTTAAGAGCTTGTCGGATTTATTAGCTGATTCTTAACTTGCCAAATGCAGTTATTGATTCTATGAATCTTATTCTTAACACACAACTTATCAGATACATTGAGGCGTGCTGTAACCTGCTGAATCCTTGTCAGAAACCTAAATGGGTTTTAGGAAACAAATACTCAGACTCCAAGAAACAAGTCAACTACTGAACTACATCTATTATTAGTACCTTAGATCACTAGAAGGACAGATATTTGGATGAAATAGGGAGTCTAATGTAGGATGTAAGGATATACATAGTGATTTAATGAAGTAAGATATTGCACTCACACAGAAGGAGCCCAGACATCACAGAAATAATAGACAAATGGCACACACCACTGGATTCACAAAACTTTGCAGATTTCAGTGATGCTTTGCAGATTTGCTTTTGCTTAGGCAAAACAATTCAACAATTGGAAGTTGTAAATGAAGAACCGTATAATTAGACATTGGTCATATTGAGGTTAACAACAATACCTGAGAGGAAGAAGACAACAACAAGAGAGTTGACGATGGAGAACCAGTGGATCTGCACGTCAGTCATGCCCAGGTAGATGTCCCAGCGAGAAGCCCAGCTGACATCGGATGCCATCCACTGCACAGAGTATGTGAACTGTAGACTTAGAGAGTCTTGGCTAGCCCCAATCTCCTGTGGTCGCACCATCCCCTCGCTGGGGAACTGGCAACTGTCACCCTCAAACTGCAGAGCTGACAGGTCGATACTGCTGGCCTCTACCTCGAATCCCACCACTCGGAATGTTTCCCTGGTACGTCCAAAAAGGTTTTTCATAACTGTGATCACTTCTGTCAATGTAAAATATCTGACGGAACCTATACAATGTAGTCTATGGCTATTATTTTATTAGCATTGTTCATATCCAGTTAAAGAGTACTGTTTACAATTTAAAAATCATAACACACAGATACACAATGTCTTTTCATATAATTAAATCTCCAACATGGAGTTTCTTTGAATCTTAATTACTGGTGACATGCATTTATAAAGTTACACATCAAATAACAATTGAAAAGTGATCTCTCAAAATCTTTATATGAAATCGACGTCAAGAAGAAAAAAAAACCTATACAAAAAAGAATGTACGATGTACGATAATGGACCAGGGAATGCATTAAAATATAAAGAAATAAAAACTCCCAAAACCATAAAGAAGATTAGATTCATAGTAGCAAACCTAATGGCCATTTCAACACTTTATTTGAGTTAGATCACTTCCATTACCAGTATTAAAAGATTACTAACGAAAAAATCTAATCAAATGATAAAAATAAATGAAATCTCATCCAGCAAATACTACTAAACCAAAATAACTAAACATTATTTACTTTTGGGTTTTTATTTCCAGTTATTAAGGGTATTAAGGGTTATTAAGTCCAGCATAATTTTTTAAATAAAAAATTATAATTGTTTTTAAATAAAAATAATCCAAATAGTTTTAAAAATTATTTATTCTTGGATGAAAATTTAATAATTCTTTATTGCTGTTTTCAGAAAGTAGCTATGTACTTTCAAATAAGAAGTATGAAGAATAAACAACATGTATTAAAAGCAGTCACCATACAAAGTTATTGTACATAAACCTAATTAAATAAAACATTATAATAGCCAAAAATCACTTTCTAATACTGTAATACGTAAATAGATTCAAATATGAGTTAAAGAATGTAAAATATATATAGTTGCATGATACATTTATAATGTATATTTTAAATATGAAGCTGAGTTTTTAGATTACTTTACATATGAACAATTATAACAAATAATAATTGTTCAATAAAAAAAAAAACAAATACGGAAAAACAGCTACTAAACAAAAATTAAAAGTTACCATTATTTAAATAAGTTTATACATACCTTTAACCCTTTGAGTGCCACAGCGTCACTAATTTTGATGGTACAAAATGTGCATAAAGTGCCAGCATCGCTAATTTTGACGTTTCGTATTCCGATAATATTTTGTATAGTACAAGATTATTTTGGCCAAATAACCAGACAGCTGTATTCAATAGGTTCCAAATTGTTGATAAATACGAGTTTTATGTTGTTTCTCTAACATTTTATCTGTGAAACTTATGTTGTTTGGGTACTTATCAAGAGGCCACTATTTTTGGACGAATTTTTCTTATCGGGGACAAAATAAATTACAGTATTAAAAAGGACAGACTTTCTTTAACCTATTTTGGAATTAAAAAGTTATTATGACAGTCAATGAAAACAAAAACTAAAAGAACAATGTTTTATTATTTGAAAATGTCAGGTCATTCGTGTGTCTATTTGAAGACGTTTTGGCAATAGGAAGTATGACTCATCGAGTATTTTTCGATTAATTATGGAAGAAGGAACTCATAATGAAGTTTATTTTGGTCCCTGATAAGGAAAACTCGTCTAAAAATAATGGGCTGCGATGATACCGAAGTACCTATGCGATGATTTTGTCTTCCAGTCACGCGACATAGCGGATGAGTACCGTATTGCGTTGCGTAACGGCCTTTCTTGTTGTATATGTGCCGATAACCAAGCATTTGATTAAATACAAACTAAAATAGTAACTTATACAGTATTTTACCGTATTTATTTACAAAAGCAATGTAGTGATTTGAGTTGAGTCCAAGCGAAAAACGTGAATTTTCAATGTAAATATATTAGGGTTATTATTTAGTAAATGTAAACTTTTATGTAAATATGTAAGCAAATATTCATTTTAACATTTACTAATCATATTTATTATTGTTATATTGGTGTTTTATTACATTTTTGTGTGAAAAATACACTATTACTATGTATTTTCTAAACTCTGACAAATAAAGTACAAATTATAAAATGTCGGTATCGGGCAGCATTTTGTTTATACTTAAAATGCCATGTTTTTTTTTATTCTAAAATAATATATTATACATGGGTTTTATTTAGAATTATATGGCCTTTATCATGGTATAAAGAAATAAAATATTAAAAAATACTGTGTACACTTAAATTAAGTCGAAACTTAATTTTTTATAAAAAAAGTAAAAAACTTTTTTTATAAATACTGAAATTTTTATACTTTTATAAATCAAATTTTGTATCTAATGATATGTATCATATTCTGCATTTAATGAGAAAAAAAAACAACAACAAAAGTATGAAAATCTGTTGGGTAGTTATGTTACAACAGCTTTTTTCCCAAAAGCTTACAAATATGCCAAAAACAGCCTGGCACTTTAAGCATATGCCTTGGGAAAATACATGTGGCACTCTATAGGTTAATCAGCAATCCGAAACAACAATATTGCGATGACATGTTTCATTGTAACAACATTATTGTTGAAGCATGGGCAACATCATATTATTAAATAATACTAAAAACCATAACATAAACATCAACATGGAATTGCAACATTTTTTTAACATTCAGTAAGCCTAAAGTGTGGTCACGTACCTCATATGCATCAGCACAATATAATTTTAAAATTTCTGACTAAAGGTATGTATAAACCTATTTTAAAACTGAATGCTGGAATCCAAAGGACTAAAATATAGATTTTGACCAAATTATGCGTAAGCATTAACGGTTACATAATTTTAAGCGAATAGGATTCTTTAAAATGTATATAATTAATTTTAATAAATTGAGTCATAAAATATATGGCAAAGTCTTGATATATAAATTGTGTTTCAGCAGATATGATTAAAATCAATTTTATTGGCTCTAGGTAATTATAAATATTATAGCACACCCAGAAAGGTTACCAAAAAGATGTGTACTTTTTACATGATTAACACTCACTCATTCACAGTGTGGTAAAGCAGTATCAATTTGAGGTGATTATTGATGAAGGCTCGCCCATTTGATGTAGTGCCCAGCCTGTACCCATGCTCGTATTGTACTTCATTACCATCAGGACTCACTGTTTTGGTAGCACATGGTAAATTGTCTACCAACCTGTAACATTTTAATTTTTTATAAGGACGCAATTTATTAATGATAAAAACATACAATGCTTAACCTTGCACGATGTTTAAATTTCGCTGATACCTCTCAACTTTGACATGTTTGGTGCTACCAGCTTGTGCAAGAGTAGCTTTAAATGATCGTACTCACTTATGCGTTTTTTGTTGAAAAAAGTACCATTGGAATTTTTATAAAAAGTTAAAAATAGTTGGTATTTTGTAAAATTTTTATAACCTCTTATCAACATGACTCATGCCTATCCAAAGACAAAATGTTTGCTGCTCCTAGCTTGTGCAAGCGTACCTTTAAAGTAGTTTTGCTCACTTATGCATTAATGGATTTTGTTAAAACGAGTACCGTTGGAATTGTAATGAAAATTTTCAAATAGTTGGTATCTAGTAAAGTTTTGTAACTATACTAATTATTTGTTATTTGACTTGAAAAGTGTTCAACAGACACCATTTTGTTAATATTAAACAAAATAACACAATTATATTTTTATAATTTTCCTATTATCTATTCAAACGTATATGCCAGATTTGGTTTATTTAGCTTAATTATGTTTAGAGATAATAATTTTTTCATAAAAAATACAAAATGGTGGCTATGGGCTATACAAGACACTTCTCATCCTATGTTTATATGAAATTTTTTTATTTGAAATTATGAGTACTATTAGCCACAGAAGTTTGTGACACGCTTTTGTGAACACTCTGTGTATATTGCACATCATTGGTGAACACAAATTAGAATATGAATTAAACAAATTATGAAATCACTTTTTTTGTTTTAGATGTTTAGGATGGATGTGGAATAAATAACCCCTATAAATATTCCCTACAACTTTGAGGTCAAAAACAACATCATGGCCATAATTTCACTTCAAACTTGCCGACCTTTCATTTGAGCGGTTTGATACAGACTAATGACTGAACTTTACTTTTCATTTGGGATTCTAGCTGTAAATTAATGTCTCATTTTTAAAAATTCAGTATTAGTGGTCATGGTTTTGTAACAGTCTTGTGCAATGTCAAAACTCTTTTTGATCTTCAGTGAGCAATTTCAGGACAAATTTGCAACTACTTGTTTTAAACCTAAATTCTTGGAAAGAATTTCGGTAACAATGGTTTTGTGTGTGCCAAATCTTTTTCCAACTTGCACACTGTTACACGATTGTCTGCTTTGATTGCTGTCCGTCAAGTTCAATGTTGTTGCGGGTTGATATTGAAAAGGACTAGAACACAGATTACTTTCAATGGAATCACAGCCATTTTGAAATTAAATGAAAAGTGTCTTTATTTTGAGGCAAGTTAAGGCTGTTTAAGCCGTCTCTTCCATTCAACCTCAGATTAAATGGATGAACCACAAATTAAGGAAAAGGGACATGGCTTCTTTCTAAAAGGCTTGCTGGATCATTTGAGTTTTGGGGTGTTGGATCTTGACTCACATTTTCTCGAGTTTTACCCTAAAATACAAGATAAAACTAAAAATACTGAACTGACCATATGACAGCTGTTCCTAGATACTGTTCTACTTTTTCTATGATATCACAATGTCTGGTCCTAAAAGGGTAAATAGATACCAAATAAGGACAGATGAAATATGCATGCCGCTGCAGTCAATATCTTTAATGGCTAAGTTACCTTAACTGTGTATGCTAAACTATTGCAATAAACTTGTAACAACTCGAAATTTTCTGATGCTGCCACTTGACAAACTGTAAATCAGTATCTTATTCTTTATTTATTTATTAAATGTTGATGTAATTTATACTTTGAAGACTCTTGGAGCAATTGGAAAGTTCTTTAAATATCACTAAATGTTAATGAAAACAATACTTTTTCACAAATTGTTTATTTTTGAGACGAGGCCTTTTGAAACCAAAGGTTTCATCATCAGGCGACTCCACAAACAAATATTTAAATAAAGTTTGTTACAATTAATATTAAAACAATGTATAGTGTAAATATGCAAATATAGAAATTTTGAAAATATAGCTGCCAGTATGAAAAATTAGATATGACTTCAGTTTAATTTTTGAGTTCAAATTAAAATTCCAGTCAGCAGTTTAATTTTTGAATAAATTGAGAAGAAAGAAGACTGGAATTTTCCAGGCTATATGCTATTATAATTTTAACTGCTAGGATATCACAGGAAAACTACTGCATCTTATTGAAATAATATAAACTTGATTTAACACGAATTTGTGACAGTTTACTTACAAATGAACTGAATATTCATGTCGGATTCTGTACATGACTTTTAATTGGTCCTCATACGACCAGTGCATCGGCATCCCTGGAGAATGACACAGCAATCTGCAGCTGACATCTTGAGCCATCCGTACCTCGTACGGTGTGTTCACAATCCGATCTCCTCTGAGCACCTCTCCTGTACACAACAGTCAGTCACCATTTTAGACTTAATATCACTTGAATAGCTCATTAAAATTTGTAATTTTATTCATTTTTTAAAAATATTATTTTATTAATTTTTTTAAGTTTTATTTTATTAAATTTTTTAAATTAAATTTTATTAAATTTTTTAAATTAAATTTTATTAATTTTTTTTAATTTTATTTTATTAATTTTTTTATATTATTAAATTTTTTAAATTAAATTTTATTAAATTTTTTAAATTAAATTTTATTAAATTTTTTAAACTAAATTTTATTACACTTTTTAAATTAAATTTTATTAAATTTTTTAAATTAAATTTTATTAAATTTTTTAAATTAAATTTTATTAAATTTTTTAAATTAAATTTTATTAAATTTTTTTAATTAAATTTTATTAAATTTTTTAAATTTAATTTTATTACACTTTATTGAATTGGCAGTTTCTTAACCTATTGGTTATAGTTTTGTATTAATATTAAATCTAATTTGTGTCTTCAATGCTGAATAAACATAAACTTGTAGTTAAATATATTTCTGGTCGTGGAAAGCTGAATTTGATCTACTTCAAATAAAATTATCCTAATGTGAGAAAGCAGCTATGATACTATAAAATAAAAACAATGTTGTTTTGTAAAATTACTACAATAAAACTACAGTATTATTTACCGTTCTAAAAACAAAAATAGTCAAAAAATACCTCAATTACTAGTAATATTCAAGATATATTAGAACTTAAAACTAACTAATAATCTAATTGTAAATTTAGAAATGGTACTTTATCTCTTCCTTTCATACTTTAAAAATGGAACATTTACTAGTAAAATAATACTTGATCTTAAATTAAACTTTGTGAGTTTATTTTTGTATTTTATAGATCTAAGTGGTCATGGGGAAATCTAGAATTTTTGAATCCGATTCTCGAATTTAAAGTCCTAATAGCTTTTTTAGCCTAAGTATGGTTGAAAAAAAAACATTACATATCCAATTTCTGCTATTCTTAAACTTTTGGAGATTTTCTGATAATATGAAAACTAATCCAAGAATACCTGGCTACATTTTAAGAACTAAGTCATATCCCAAAAGTTTTACAGTAATTTGATAGGTTATAATATAGACTTCCTGAATACATGCCTTTAATCTGCAAAAAAAGTGGGCATATATTTATTGTATCACTTAAGAGAGACAAGGAACATATTTTAAACTTAAACTGTTTAAAACATTTCAAACCACTCCTAGTTGTCATAAAACATATTAAAATATAAATATATTTTATTTTATAGAGGAAATACTTATACAACTAAAAACAATTAGTGATAGCCTATATATGCTTCGATCAGCTGACATCACAACATACATGCAATAGATGCGCACAAATATAAAAATACAACATAGCATCAAAATGTTGTTTACAAAAGTATAGTTGTAATTATGTTCTCTATCTACAGTTTTTTTATAAACAAAGCACAGAAAAAATGTTTTTAGCGATCGGTTATTTGTGCACTGCCAATCTGTGAATAGGCACAGTAGACTTGTGGTGATACTATAATACAGGGTGTCTATAAAAGAACTCCGGGGTTTAAAAAATTAATATTTTTAAAACTATAAAAGATAGCAACATTTGATCAATTCCTTTGAAACAAGCAGCTCAAAGAGTTTTACTCATACCAATTGGGAATGTTTCTCTCAACAGTTGGCAGCACTGCGGAGCGTTGACCTTGAAATGACGTAGCGGCTGCGGCAGGCAGTCAGTGTCGTCTGGAGTGCCGCGCTATGGCGACCCCTCAACAAAAGGCTCAGTGTGTTATTTGGCTCATAGAAACTAATTCTGTTGTTACTGTACAAAGAAACTTTCGACGTAGCTATGGTGTTGACCCGCCTACAGACAAAACAATTCGTCAGTGGTTAAGTGCGTTCAAGGAAACAGGAAGTGTTTTGAAGCAAAAGTCGCTGGGTAGGCCGCGTGTGTCTCAAGAGAATGTAGACAGAATCCGAGCTTCATGCACTCGAAGCCCTAAGAAATCGGTAACAAGACGCAGTCTGGAATTGGGGTTACCAAGATCAACAGTCCATAAGGTAATTCATAAAAGACTTTGTTTAACTGCCTATAAGATTCAACTTTTACACCATATCAAACCGGCAGACAAGGTTAAGAGATTCGACTTTTCTGTTTCCATGCTGGCTAAAATTGATGAAGATAATGATTTTTTTAAAAGTGTGGTTTTTAGTGATGAAGCTACTTTTTATGTGAACGGAACTGTAAACAGGCATAATTGCAGAATTTGGGGTTCACAGCCGCCCCATGAGTTTATTGAGTACGAACGTGACACGCCCAAAGTGAATGTTCGGTGTGCTCTTATGCATGACAGAGTCATAGGTCCCTTCATTTTTGCCGAAAGGAATATCAATGGTGATGTCTATTGTGACATGTTAGAGGAGTATGTTTATCCTCAGTTGGATGACATTGAGGCGGAGAAAGGTTTAGTTTACTTCCAACAAGATGGGGCGCCGCCACACTTCAGTTTGCGTGTGCGTGAGTCACTGGACGCTCGTTTCGGTAACAGGTGGATTGGAAGGGAAGGACCTATTCCATGGCCACCAAGGAGCCCTGATATGACTCCGTTGGACTTTTTCTTCTGGGGGCATATCAAGAATCTTGTTTATGCGGAGAAAATTCAAAATGTTCGCCATCTCAGGGAACGAATAGTGAATTGCGTGGCGTCCGTTCCCCCTGACATGCTCGCCAGGACATGGGAAGAGGTAGAATACCGTTTCGACGTGTGCCGTGCCACTAACGGAGCTCACATTGAACTTTACTAAGTTGTTAAAAAATCTTGAAAATGTAAGCTTTCTAATCATGTATAAAACATGTAGGTACGTTTTTTACTTTATTAAAATATTTTTTCTTAAAACCCCGGAGTTCTTTTATAGACACCCCGTATAATAACTGCAAGCAAAATATTATTTACAAAAGTAAGATCATTCAATAAGTTATCTATTTATGGGTTTTCAAACACGAAGTATGATGAAAATATGTTTGAACAATAGGTAAATGTACATCCCCAACAGACTACCATCCACTTGTATACATGGCAAACTTGTATACATGTTTTAATTAAATTACCTAACTACGGGTTTTTATACTTTAAGTACAAAAAAATCATGTTTTCACAATCATGATAATTTTCATAATGGTGACCACTATTGTCTACGAATCAACACACTAGACTCAAGGTGCTGCATAACCGAAAATACTAACTGCACACAAAATACTATTAGTAAAAGTATGATATTTTGTAATAAAGTTATTTATTTATAGTTTTTAAAACACAAATTATGGCAAAAGATGTTTCAGGGATCATTAGTTTGTTACCACAAGCATCACACTGGCAATCATCCAATAATTTAAGATTTCCACAGATTCAATTGTCAAATCCCAATGATTGATTCTCGAATCCCAATCTGGAAGTCTCGGAGGATTAGGAATTTAGGATTGAGCTTGGACACAATACTAGATCTAAGTAACAATTATTTTCTCAGCGATCAACCACTAAGGGATTGATGGAGTTGGCATAAACAAAATACCACATTGTCAACCAGTGACTCAATCAATTTAAAAAATCAGTCTCATTTTTGTAAGAGTAATTCTGAGATACTACACTCTCAATCTGAAAAAATAAAACAATAATTGTTTAATAGCATATATTAAAATATCACATAATGCTTTATTTTACCTAGGTTTTCTGACTTGTACTTGTATGTCCTGTTTTTGGGCGGACAGAATGGAAGAGAGTAGTACTCAAATGGCAGCTGAGTCTGAGTGCTTGTCATTTTTACAGCTCTCACTTCGATCCGATCTCCTTTCTTGAACTCTACTGGGGCGACGCCAGGAATGTAAAAGCTCAAGCTCAGCCTCGAACTGAGAGTAAGAAGGAGGAAAACTCGGATGATCGTCATCTCTGAAAAAAAAAAAAACATTGGTAAATAACAACAGTTAAAAAAGACAAAATAAAAATAATTTTCAAAACACTTTCTGTACTACACAGTTCTATAATTGCGCTGAAATTATTCGTGATTGTTGTCATTTTAAAAATAAAAAAATATGACAATATGGTTTTATACATTCAGATTGATGTTGATATCACGTGAACAAAAAGTACAGTATTATAATTATTAAATAAATAAATAGGTTTAGCATAGTGTCCAACTCATACAGTGCATCCTTCTGAATAAAAAAATTAAAGTAGATATTTCTACTACCTATATAATATTGTTCATTTTTTTAATTTCATCATACTGTTCTTCAACCTTGAATTTATGTCTCTGTGATTAGACCAAGGACTACTTTTTGGGGTTCTTCATCTGGTGGCGAAATCAGAGGTCAGGATGGCGGTTAGTTAGTCTGGCTAGCATCCAAATAGTAGTTTGTCTTCTCACTGGGGAGTTTCACGTGCAAAAGGCGCAGCTCTAAACTTCTGTCTCAACCTTGCTTCTCTGGGCATTGTCATTCAGGTGATGGCTAGGAGGAATGCCTACCGTCTTCAGCAGGCGGGGTTTCGGTAAACCTCGGGTTGCAACAGTGGGCATTGTAAAATTAGCATCCTGATTCAGGAGGATGCTTTGCACATGATCTCTGATCAGATGCCTCACAGATTTTCCTTGAGCAAACCCTTCAGGGTTGTGATACCTTCTAGAGAAGTTTGGTCGAAGAGAAAAACCTCTTCCAGTAGCGGAACTTGAATGGTTTACGGATAGCTCTAAAAAACAGAATGTAGTGGTCTCTATGGGTTCTTATATCACAGGTTTTCAGGCAGAAGTCACAGCCTTTTTTATGGAGTATGCTCATTAGAATCTTCATCTGCATTATAGGAGTAAGACAATTAGCATTTTCACAGATAACTAGGCAGCATTGAAGGCGTTCAATTATTGTGTGTTCAACTCTAAACTTGTCTGGGATTGTTATAAAGTCGTTTCTTCATTTGGTAGAAAAAATAAGGTTAACATTTGTTTGATTCCTGGAAATGAGGGGAATGAGATAACTGGTGCCCTAACCAACTATGATGTCCACCATGACAGGATTTCAACCGTTCTGTGACACTTCGAGGACTGAATCCTTAGGGCTGCCTCAAAGTGGATTCACAACTGAACATGAGAGAAGGTGAAGACCGCATCCGGGTATGAGGATGAGTAGGTTTATCAGGCAGTCTTCTTCCTCCAAGGTGGCGTTTGATTTTCTCTCTGAAAAATACGCAATGGCCTGTTTCCTTCTGAAGAAATTTATATAACGCAAAAGCCAAATCCAAATTATGCATTTTAAAGACTTCAAATAGCCTAATCATTTGTATTATCAGATTTCCAGTAAAAACCGGATATTGGCATTTATTGAACTATCCGTTGATACTGAAAGGGTTAAAGGACAGTGGGGAGAGACAGTTCTATGAAAAGTGCTTAAAGGTGACATTAACTGGCACACGTAATTTCAAAAAATTATATAAACATCAAATGTATGAGGGATAACTTACCATTGTGTATTTAAGTGTAAAAAACATAAAATTAACAGTGATAAATTTTAATCAGCAAAAGTACTAAGACCAAATAACTCTGACCCATTTGAAAACGAAATATTTTAAGAAATTTAAGTAGACAATGTGATTTACAAAAAAATGATAACGAGGTAAAAGAACATTTTAGCGAAGACTGATAAAAGTATCTAAAGCTACACTAATAAATTATGTCATTGTAGGTTATAAGTAGAGATTAACAAAAAGGATTTAACCATATATTATAATAATCACATTAACTGTCAGGCTATAAGATTGTTCAAACATGAGTAGTTTATTCTTCAAACACTTTCCACACAAACTTTTTAGCACATTTTAGGCAAATTACTGCTCCACACTGCTGGCAAGAATATTTTGTTCTCATCTTTAACTGTGTGGGACAAATTGATCTTTTTTTAGTTTCCAAGAACTTAGGTACATCTCTTGACTGATTTTCATTTAGAAGAAGATATAGTCATGCAACAAACATTACACGTCTCTGAGACAGAACTAGACAATAAATATTCACTGCAAGGGGCAACATAAATTCAATTATGATACCAGCTAAACCAAACCAAACAAAGAATTCCACTTGACTGAAAAGTAGAGGGATAGATGGTATCCATAAATGTGGGAGGGATTTGGAAGATTAGCTTTTGTGTCAATCTCCAAACTGTATGATGCAAACTGTATGGTACACACAACCATTTTATTGTTTTTTTTTTTTTTAATAAATTTTATCCTAGCTGTTTTTAATGTATTATAACAATATTGCTCAAAATTAATTCAAACAATGTAAAATCATTTGTGTGATATTTAAATAATTACTGCAACTACCTTTGTTGTTGTGTAAAAAGATACCAGGGGTAGGGTACGATAAGCGGACCCGGTTTTTTATATAGAAATTGGCAAACGATATTACTTAATCATAACCATCGATATAATCAATCGATACTGATTAATTATTTTGAACTATTAACTTAAATAATCTATATCAACAGCTGTAAACACTCGAAAATAATACACGTAGGATAATATTTCAATTTTACATAAGTAATTCTGATTATTAAAAATGGCAGTCAATTTTAGAAAACTACACGACGTTGCTTTTTCGTGGCTTCAACATGTTGGACTCGTACCGAAAAACTCATTATGTGAAATTTGTGGGAAAGAAACAACTGTAACTGTGAGAGGAGTAAATATGGTCGTCTTCAGTTTTCCTAATTTTGGTTATAATAATTTGTTTGTTCACTGTAAATATTAAATTCATATTTTAACTTAATTTAAAACATATGATTGTTATTGAGGGCTATAGGTACTTTTATATCGATTGATAGTCTAGGATTTGAGAAGCGAATATTAGGTATCGATGACCATATTCTTCGATATAAAAAACCGGGTCCGCTTATCGTACCCTACCTGATACCAGATACGCATCCTTTAAAATAATAAGAATTAAGTTTTAAAAGTTATTAGTTTTTAGATATAATGCAATAGCTGAACTATTCCATAATATGAAATACCTATGACGTAGCCTATTTTGATTTGTTCTGTAGTTTAGATAATCAGAAATATCACTGATTTGATTGTCATCATGGGCGCTTACCACACTGTAGCCATATATGTATGTTAAGATGATAACATCACATAAATATCAATTAAATGTTACAATATGTATCTTTGTATAAACCACCCAAATACAACTAGGTAGTGAAAATCCATTGAACTTTACTGAAGATCCCAATTTGGGCATTTTTAATATATTACCTTAACTATTTAATTATTAAAGTTCACTGCTTTCAAATACTTCTTGATAGAGACGCATAACAAATATTTAAAAGTATGAATTTCAAGTCTAAAGATAGAAGACTTTCATTACACCATAACCTAAAAATTTCAAGTCACAAGCTATTTAATTTATAGGTTTCTGAAAGTTTTTAAACGATGATCTAGCGTAAAGAATTACAGCAGTTAAAGGCCGATGCTTTAGATAAATAAAAACAAATTGAAACTGAATAATTCATGGTTAATTCATAAACTACTGTCAAGTGTCTAAACGAAAAGTACATACCAGAATTACACATTTTGTGAGGAAATAAGCATGGAGTTACGTCGTCTCATACGATTATAATGTAATAAAAAGTCGATTTCCGCAGTTAATAGGATAATGTACACATACTTTTATTGTATATTAATCGAAAAACTAGAGAAAACTACAGACGACAATTAATTGAGACTAATCTTGACGCTTCAGCTCAATTCAGTCAGACTCAGAATGACAGAATTATTGTTCGATATGGAAAGACCGAGAGAGATTGAGTAAAATTCATTAGCTAGTCTTGTAATTGCAAATGATATGTAGCAGAATGGCCAGTGTTAACTGTAAAATGTACTGGTCGAATCTTAAGTATATCATTTGGAATAAATATATTACAAATTGGAAGGCTAAGTGAGAAGCATTATCACTTTTCATCCTTCTCAGAGCTTAATCAAATTTAGTGCTTGGTAACAAGTTTGGTAAAATATGTTGTGGAAAAAATTTATTAATTTATGCTTTGATTTGGCGATAACTGCTACTTTATACATGCTTAAGCTTTTCCTCGGTCCTAATTGATTAAACTTTCACTATTCTTGGTGGTATAAATTTCGTGTGATTCACTGTACCCAATCATTTCAGGAGTATTCCGAGTCGATCAAATACTATATTGCTTTGACTAGAAAGTATCTGACATCAGTGGCGGATTTACAAATAGGCTTGCTAGGTATGGGCTTCGGACCGCAAGGCCAAGGGAGATGCAACTTCTTTTTCTGTTATTAATAGAAAATATTAGTGAAATTTATCAACAATAATGTTTTTACTGTATATACATGCAATGTAATGAGGCATAGTGTGCTGTGGTGGTTCGTAATCCCTCTCTCCGCCCTCCACTGCACAATCCATGCGTTCCCTAAGCGGTTGATTATTTTGAGTAATATATAGTATAATTGTAATAAGTCTAGCCTTGGCGGTGTCAAAAGTTTGTTAAAATGCAGCTACACAAGTTTTGTTAATGTTGTTTTAGTTACTGGTGAATGTTTTTGCTGGACTAGTGACGCAGATGTTACTGAACGATTACCAAACATTTGTAGTAAAACTACAGGTGAATAATGAAACACGAGTGAAAATGTAAACATTGCCAGTGGAGCTTACAAACGTAATTAAAAAAAAAAAAAAAAACTAAATGCGATGTTCCTTTGAAATCTCTACAAAGTACTGTTTCGTTAAATAGGTTAAATAGGTGTTTTATAAGATCGTTTGTTTCTACAAAAACTACCGATCCTGAAATACTGAATTAGACACATTTGGACTTAACTGCACTAATCGTAAATCTGAAGGTATAGGCGAAGGTTGTCCAAAATACCGTTACTAATAATTATAGAAATCTTATTTTAAATAGTTGGCCTAGATGTAGTGTTTCTGCCGTCACTGAAACTAATGTTTCAGATTCAGGTAGGATACTCAATTATTCAACGATTTTCGTAGAAGAATATAAAACCCCCTGATTATAATGTATAGGGTCCACATTTAAGGGAACATTATTTAATCAACTATTTAAAAAATAACATCATACAAAATCTGCCACATCTGTCAAAAATATCGGTAAGTAACTTTTCAAAATCTAAGCGTATATGTATCTTAACAAGACCAGGTATTCCAACAAAATGTTATTGTATTTGCTCGTTTACAAAATAGACCACTACAAAAATGAGAATAGTTAATGTATTCAAACACTAAATGCTGTTTTTATTGCGTCCCGTTCAAGGTTTTCCATACAGGTACATTTGAAAATTTATTCGTTCGATGTTGTAACGATTGGAAAAATACATATGACATTTTCACAACGAGAGAAAGGTTCTGAGCATAGGGTTAATACAAAGTCTTACGCAAATGTTCAGTTTAGCTTCAATACACATTACTTTACGTGCAATATCTCAAATCTGATGCTGTTGCAAACTTGACTCCTGAAATCTGGAGTTATGGATCCAAAAATAATCGGCGAAGAAGCTCAAAACGAATCGTTTCGTCATCAGAGACACCCAGACTACAAAGAGTGCAATTTAGGTGACATCTTTCTTTACAAATGTTATCTTTACTAATGGCAGTAAAACATCTTTAAGCTTAAAGAGTCCAAACCCACTTAAACAACTTGATTTACCTCCTTGGGAGTTTAACTCCAGATCTCTCTATTAGAGACCCACAATTCTATCCCTATGCTACGGGGAAATTGAAGGCGTCCTAAAAGTATCTTTTAAGAAAGACATGGATTTTCTTCTGTTTGAGTTGGAAGTGAGGAGAGTTCTTGCGCTTTTGCAATCTTATTCTGCAATAGCTTACAGCGTAATTTTAAAATGATACCACGAGGGCAGTCAACAGATTACTTTTGTTGTAAAATATTAACTACTAGTTCTCAAAAAGAAAGATAACGTTATTATTTTTATTTCGAAATGAGAAAAAAGTAAAATGTGGTAAAAACTCAAAATCTTAAACCAAAATCCTCATTATTGCAACTAACAGTGCTGTCTAATTGATCTCATTTCAGGATGAAATACCTCCAGAAACATAAATGAAAACTATCCATGAAAAAGAAAAAGACAGTGGTAAACCATAATTTAACTAGAAAAGAAGGATTAAGAAGGTGTAGAGTGGTTCGTGTTAGAAGTAATGTTGTAGTGAACATTATATATCACTATATAGATAGTGATTTCTAGTGCCGCTAACTTTTCGATCTGTTGCATCTTACTTATTGATCTTCTTTCCTTAAATCGTGTCAAGTTGACTGCAACTACTTAGACTACTCTAAGGCATTTGAAATGGTAAACCATAACTTGCTGGTTGCAAAACTTACTGGATATGGAGTGGGTGGCCAGCTTTTAAAATGGTTGGCGAGCTATCTTAGCGACCGTACTCTGTCTGTAAAGTGTACTGGTTCTGTCTAAGCAAATTTCCCTTTACTGTCTGGTGTCCCTCAGGGCTCCCATTTAGGACCCCTATTGTTTATCATATATATCAATGATATTTCTAAAACTATCTCAGTTAACTTTCTTTTGTTTTTCGGATGATATGAAGATTTATACTAGGGTCCTCCCATAGTTTGATCAGGAGAATCTTCAGAGGTCGCTCTCCAACATTGTGGATTGATGTGAGGCAAATGCCATAGTCCTGAACATTTCAAAATGCCTAGTAATTTCTTTCTCACGCGCTGCCTTGCATTTTAACTTTAATAATTATTGTATTTTAGGTGTAATCCTTGCCAGAGTCGATCGGTTGAGGGATCTTGGGGTTGTTATGGCCAGTAATTTAAGTCCTGCTGATCATATTACTTATATCACTTCCAAGGCATATTCCCTCTTGGGCTTTATAGGAAGATCAACAAGAGGCTTTATCTCCCTTCAATCTTTGCTTGTCCTGTACAATTCATTGGTGCGTCCCTTGCTTGAGTATGGTAGTGTGGTTTGGTCTCCTTACCAACTGGGCCATATAGGAGAATTTAACAGAGTACAGGCTCGCTATGTTAAGATGCTTGGGGTTCGACTGGGGTTCACCTACTTGGAAACACCAATACCACAACTCGAGCAGCTCTTTTCTCTACAACCTCTCCATCAGCGACGGGTCATCTGTGATATGGTTTTTTTGTTCAAACTGATTAATGGACTGGTGGATTGCCCCGATCTCCTGGCAGAGATAGACTTGAATGCAAAGGGTACGAGATCCCATTCAGTCTTCAGGCGAAGATTCTTTCCAACATCCTATGCCTACAACTGTGAAGTGGCAAGACTTCAGAGGCTTGGTGACGTGGCGTCCGGGAGTGTTGACTTCTTCCATGGGACTGTTCCTTCCTTCAGACGGAATGTTAAGCAGATTAACAACCTGTTATAAACAGCCTTAAAAAAATTATGTTATGGTTTGTACATATGCTGTTGGTTGCTTACAATTATTGTTTGTTATTTTTACCATTGTATAATGTTTATTGCTGTTATCGTAACCTTCTGCATGGTGTTTTGTTGCCATACTTTGTTGTTTTTGTTACTTTATTTTTATAGATTTATACGTGCAACTTATAAGTCATTCATTTAGTTCATGCATTGCACTCATGTTGTTATTTATAAAGTATATTTATGTATTATTGTTATTTGTTAGTGTTAATGTTAAATTTAGAGTTCTAGAATTTATATATATTTTGTTGTTGTTATACTGTTCTGCTACTGTTATTACAGTTTGTTACTTAACTTTGTTGTTTTTGTTACATTGTTATTATTTATTTTTATATGCAACGTAGTCTTTCAAGATTTCATTCAGTTTACCTATATTGTTAGTTGTCGTAAGTACTATTTAAATTTTTATTATAGCTTGTTGGTGTTATGAGATCTATAGTATTTATTTTCTTTTTCGTTACTTGTTGCAGTTGTTACTTTTTTGTTTTTGTTTTGTAAACTGTTACTTTTATAACACATTTATCATCTTTGTATGTGCCTATACGCCACTGTTAACTATTGATTTACATTGTATTATTTGCCATCTAATTTTCACCTTATTGTAAAATGGTCTGTACCGTTGGAATAAATAAATAAACAGTTATCTGTAGCAGTTCAATACACGTACAATTCAATTCAAAACAACTGTATTCATTCAGTATACTTACAAATAAACACGTATAGTTTCAGGGTTTTAATTTAGGCCTATACTAGATTAGAAACAAAAGTACACACACAAAAAACGAGATGAATTTCCGAAAATGGAGCAAGTTAAAATCAATTTATTACAATTAAAAAGTTATCTTTAACAGTTATAATTAAATCAGCTACAGTTAAAACATTTACACTTGAATCAATTTTGAGCTTAAAACTATGAACTATGGACTACATTACTTCCAGAATCATCACCATAATCTCTAGTTACAATTTCTGTTATTAAAGCCAAAATATAAATGCATAGTTAAGTTTATACAATCTCAAATATCTAACCAAATATGTATTTCAACGATGTCTAGATTGGTCTTGCAACATACGGATGCATAATAAATTGTCCACATTAGAACACAGACACAATGTATTCCGCAGGGCACTTTAGTTTTATCCAGACTACTTTTCTGAGGGATAACTGTGCGGTGCAAAAAAAATATGTGATGTTTAAGTCATCTTGCGTCTGCTAATTCGATAGAGTCGTTGGAAATGATTAACCTAAAAACGTTGTGTTTGTTTGTGTTATGATTGAGTAGATTAAGGTTAGATCATTTGGGAAAAATAAAGAAATATTTTCAAAATTAGTTGATTATAGTTTATCGTGTACAGAAGTAATTTTCATAGTCAACATTATTCCATTTCGTTATCAACTCTATAATAGGTAAGTTGTTTAGGCTAATTGGAATTTCTTTATTGTCAGTTAGCCCTAGATTTGGCCATCTATTTTCTGTGTTGGCAGCCCTATTTCGTCTGATTTTTTAAAGGTTTCTTAAAAGACCTTTGAGGTATGTTGTATTTAATTATAAGTATACCTGTCATGTATTGGTTTTTCCAGTATGAAATAAAGGATTTGTTTATAATTGAAACTAAAATTTCTCCACATAAAGAAAAAATAATTTATAACTTTGTTACTATTATAATATTTTGTTGTAACATTGCAACTTTTCTCTTTTAATTCCTAACAAACTTTTTTTTAGCATAAATGAAGATAGCCAAAGTAATGGCAAATGTCAATATTTGGCTAGGGTACGATAAGCGGTTATGTTGGTAGCCGCATATTATACTGTAGCCTCCTCTAGGTTCACGGTAATGGCCAGTAACTCATATTGTGTTGCTGTATCATCTTTGCTTTTATGACCTAAACCATGAAATACGTTATGACCCAGGCAAATGTAATATCTATGTTTTTTCCCATAATTAAACTATCCCAGATAGGTATTACAATTACTGATAAACCTCATCACTATAGGAACATATAAAGTAGTTGCATAATTAACGTGAAGTTGTGAGAAGGGTTTAAAAAAGCTATGATGAGACTTAATAAGCAGACTACACTTGTTATTCGACTGTTATTATTGAACAGTTGGATGTATTAGCCAACTTCGATATTATATAAGAAATATACGTAACAAGATTTGTAATACGAGGGCTATTCGGAAAGTTGATTACGTTTTACGCTGTGGCCGCTAGGGGCGGGACTAGCGCGGCCATCTTGGTGTCAGGAGATCCCACCGCTCCGTGGCTATCCAGCCGTGCTAGCGGGAAGTTCGTGTTGTAACGCATCTAGTCACAGTGCCTGTTTGAAATGTCTGCCGCAAGTGAAAATCACGCCAACCGTGAGGTGCGCGCAGTAATTAGGTTTTTGACTGCCAAAAACTGTAAGCCTATAGAAATCTATCGGCAGTTGTGTGAAGTTTATGGGAACAACATTATCACTGAAGGTGGAGTGCGACAATGGGTCATTAAGTTTAAAAATGGCTGAACAAATGTTCATGACGAAAAGCGAAGTGGAAGACCCAGCATAGTGACTGACGAATTTGTTGAGAAAATTGACGCAAAGGTCCGAGAAAATCGATGGTTAACCATACCGGAACTCTCGCTTAGTTTCCCTCAAATTTCACGTACTTTGTTATACGAAATCGTCACTAATAAGCTTGGCTTCCACAAGTTTTGTGCAATGTGGGTACCGAAAATCTTGACCGACGTCCACAAAAACCAGCGCATGGCTGCAGCGTTAACAATTTTGGATGCTTACGCCAAAGAGAGTGAATCACTACTCGATCGCATCGTAACTGGCGATGAAACATGTTAACTGCGAGAGCAAATTGCAGTCAATGGAGTGGGGATACACAAGTTCCTCTCACAAACCAAGAAAATGTTTGCAAACGATGTCGGCAAGAAAAGTTATGGCGACCGTTTTTTGGGACAAGAAAGGTGTCATTCTTGTTGATTTCCTAGAACGAGGCACTACAATCAACTCAGAAAGGTATTGTCAAACGTTAAACAACCTCAGAAGAGCGATCCAAAACAAGCGTAGGGGAAAGTTGAGCTCGAAAATTCTGTTGATTCACGATAACGCTCGACCTCACACAGCAAATCGCACATGTGAAGTTCTCGAATCATTCCAGTGGGAGTTGTTTCCTCATCCACCATACAGCCCGGATCTTGCACCAAGTGACTACCACTTGTTCCCAACAATGAAGAAGTGGTTAGCAACGCAGCGCTTTGACGACGACCAGAGCTACAGCAAGAAGTGACAAACTGGTTGAAGACACAGGTGGCAGAATTTTATGAGGAAGGCATTGTCAAGCTCATTCATCGATATGATAAGTGCCTAAATTTGAATGGCGACTATGTTGAAAAGTAGTATTTAAGTTTGGCTTTCAAATTTATATAATAAAAATTTTTTCCTATACTTTGTTAATTTTTAATTCCAAAACGTAATCTACTTTCCGAATAGCCCTCGTATATTAAGAAGAAAAATGTAATACAAGTTTGATTAAAATAAATTTAAGAATAACATTAAAATATAACAAAGTTTTGTACTAAACCTACAAATTAGAGTAACTTTACAATATTTATAACTTGGCCAGATAGTAGTGATTAACCGGTTAGTGTGAGATAGAGGAAAAAATTATCCTCAGAAAGGGACACTTCCTTACATTACAAAAATTCAAATTTCTATTCCCTTCAGGTACTGTATAGTTTCTATTAAACCTAACTCCCAAGTGCTGCCCTATTCTCTTCTGCTTGCAGAAAACGTTCCTCAATTTACATTTGGTGGGAGAATCAATAGAGGCAGACATGTTAATGCAACTGCAGCTCAGCGCGAACTAGCAACTTGAACTCGGTAGTGACAAATGTTGCAGCGAGGATTATGTGTGATCGATTACTGCCCACACCTCGGCCCTGCTATATGTCTGGCCATCATGGCGTAAGATCGAAGGTTGAAAAAACAAAAACGGCCCTTGTACTATATTTCTTTGACTGTTTTACAAAAGCACTAAAAGATTAAAGACGTTACCACAATTATTAATTGCCTTACACACCTTAATCAATTTGCAACCTAAAAGTAATTTTTTATATTTTTTTTGGTATAGAATATGCAGTGTAAGTAGCCTATGATAGGATTGAAGAGTAAGACTATGTAGGCATTTACTTTTGTCTAGTCTGCTTTGTACTGTGTTTCGTACAAGAATTAAAAATTTACAAATGGGTCTTCTAACAACATGTTAGGTGTTTTAGGAAATATTGAACAGTTTATTACCATATAAGGTTAAGTACACCATATTTGATAGAAAAAAGTAAGGGCTCTGTGCTGTAGAAATTGTTATTCTTAACCTGTTGAGGAGTAGCTGAAAGTTGTTCCAAAAGTTACAGATGGTTATAGCCGTTTGATCCCAAAAGAGTATTGACGGTTATGACCGTCCATGACGGGGTTGCTAAAACAATCAATATTGCAACTGTTTATGCACTCTAGTGGCGTTCTTACATACTATTTCGACTGTGAAATGTTCAAAGTAATTATTGCTGTACGGTGCTGGCTCCTAGTGGCGGAATACATAATCACAGATTTGCCGCCAAATGTTCTGTCATTTTCTCGCGCCACGTCCATTTATAGGCTTTACATGGAATCAAAAAACCCAAATGCTAAGGTTCACATCATGGACTTCCGAATTATTGGGCGGAGCCCAGCAGCCGCTACGCTTGACAGGTCGCCATTCCCCCCGCCCACTACCAGTAAGGGAAAATGGCCGAAGGAAGCTAAAACGCTGCTTTGTGTGTTCAAATACAACACGGGGTGAGCGTAAAAGGAAAGAAACTGCTTATGAGTGCACAAAATGTGAAGTAGCACTTTGTGTGTACCCGAGTTTTAAACACTATCATACGTTTGTAAAATTCTTAAAAAAAAACAAAATGTATGAATTTATCAAGTTGTAGATCCAAAAAATGCATTATTATGATATTTTTTAAGGTTTCAATACATTTTGAATGAAAACAACAAAAATTTTTTCTTTACTCCCTGGAGTTCATTAAGGATAATTTTGCTTACTCTAGTATACAATAGGTAGGATGACGGTTATAGCTGTCAGTACTCCCCAACAGGTTAATTGATTTGATTAATTGAGGATGGATCAAGTTCTGAAAAAGGTAGGGAAAAGTGAAATTCTCAAAATTCCAATTGATAAGAGATTTAAGATAATCTGTTCTGTTGTTTAGGTTGATGCAGTAGTGCAATATGGATAGGGGAAAGTCAGGATCTGGAAGGGGAGGTAAAAGTAAAATTCCCCAACATCCTGCTGAAGTGTACGCTCTGGGATCGAAAACTGGGAATGAAGCTAAGAGGGCAGTTCCAGTTCCACACAGCAAACCTGGGCCTAGTCATCCACTGGCAGGTAAGCAACTTATTTCAACAAAATAATAATTTGGATATCTATATGTTATTATGAGGGGAATGAAGTGATTGTGAACAAGCTTTTGTTCTCAAGTATGACCTTCCAGCCCACCGACTGTCACAGTTCGAAAAGAAGCCTACATACATCGGGAGGAAGCTTCACAACCACCTGCCATCAGAGCTGAGAGACAAAGGAGAGAATGAACTCAAACCAGCACTACACAAATGGCTTGCTGACCGCCCCTTCTACTCCATAGAAGAATTTTTTCAAAGAGTATTTGACATTTAAATTTTACAATTTAACCTTTTATATCATTACAAAACTTTATATTTTGTAAAAAAAAAACACTTGTAGTGTTTACTATAACGCTAATACTGTTCTCAATGAGCATGTTAATAAAGAATTTTTGTCTATTGTCTATTAAGTTTCCATAGGTGAAGAAAGTGGTGCAACGTCTTTATCTATGTTCGGTGGGGATGTCAGGAGAAAGGCAGGAGGTTAGCAATTTACCAGACCAGATGGGCAATTAGTAGCATCGTGCCTGCTACATGTGAAGAGGTGCACACGTCCGTTGAGCAACATATTACTATCAAATTTTTATTACAGGAAGGTGTAAAACATGTCAAAAGGTTTTGTTAAGTAACTGCTAAATTAATGAATAACTAAATGAAATATATTGTATTTTTTCCAAATTTATGATCAGAAGAAGATTTATACAACATATAAGTCAGGCTTCTATCAAGATATACAACTACACCTTATTGAAATTTGAAAGGAAAAAATAGAATGATTACAGTTGTACTAAAAGGTGTTTTTCGGGGAAATGCCTACATGGGCAGTACAGTCTGTGGGTGGGCTTGAAAAACGCTTTCAAGAACTCACGTAATTGTAAAATAACATTGTGTTTACTTTATAATTACTACAATAATTAAACAAATTCTTGTTAAGTTTAAATTTTAATAATGAGCAGGTAGGCAAAAATATTTTTTGTCAAAAATGTTATGACTTATCTCAAAAAATATGTTTTGAATAAATAATGTATGCTTCAAATTACTGTTTCATAGTACTTATAAAAAATATTGTTATATATTTATTCAAGATATAGCAATATAATATATTTCTCCACCTTCTTAAGCTTAGTATCTAAATTTTAAACGATGTTTACTAAATAAGTATTTTAGTGTATTTAACCTTTATTGATTAACTTTCAGAATCGTTTATTCTCTTAATTTGAATGGGCCAAATATGTAGACCGCCATTAATGTTTAGTGTTCAAGTCGGCAATGCTGACGTCTGCCATTTCCCTACAACTCGTATTGTGCACATATCAGACTGAGCCATTCTCACTATGGCTTGAAAGAACCCATAAGGACCTAGTGCATCGTACTTTACTTCTTTTTTTGTTAACGGTTAAATGTAATTACCTGTTTGGTGCTGCTACCAATCGGGAACTTTACGTACTAACTCGGCAACACATTAATGTTGCCTGGTGCATTTCATTAGATTTGATATTTATAGCTCTGTGAGGTAAGTCCCAAACAGAGTTATGTCTATGTTATTTAATTACTAAAATATTTGTTATTTATATTATGGCATAAAAAACAATTATTCACCATATTAGTGAAATATTAAAAAGTGATCAGAAAGAAAGTCTTTTATAGAAATTAAGCTAAAAGTTGTCATGTTAGTAATATTAATAATACCGCTGTCATGATAGTAAAATTAATTTTTTTCAAGGTGATTTTAGATGTGATATTGTTCTGGAACAACAGTACTAAAATAAATAGCATTTTAATAATACAGAAATAGCTATGATTACTGGTTCCAACCACTTAACTCATTGTCAACCCTTTTTCATAAAACTTAAATATAATAATATTTATAAACTTAATATTTTATAAATTTATACCTGTTTCACGTGACTTTGTGCAATTCAATAATTTACATGTTTTAACATTCTACCACAATATTATAATACTTATAATACACTCAATAAGAATAATATTTCCATAGGTTACAATAGACTCAACACAACCCCCGTCATTTTATTTTAGCAGTAAAATTGTATAATAAATTAAACCCTATATAAACATTTACCATATAAATATATTTCTGTATAAATTTCACAACTGACTTTTCGAAAATCTGTGTTACTCAATAGAAGATTTTTGTGCAAGTTGTATTAGTTTTTGAATTATTGTTTCACCCCATAGTAATATATTTTCATATTTAAAATATTATCTTATATATATAAAAATCTTGAGTCACGATGTATGTTGCCAATAAACTCCAAAACGACTGAACCAATTTCAATCAAATTTCACATGTATCCGTAATTTAGTCTAACTTAGAAGATAGGATAGTTATTATCTGAATTATTCGCTTATGTCGTGAATATAAACGAATAAAATGAAGAAAAGTTTTCAAAGCGCCTGCACATTATAACCTGCAATTACGAGATAGATACGTATATTAAACAGTGAAACACTATTTGAAGGCGCTAAGTTATGATGTATAATTGTCTAAACTAAATTTTTGGTTGAACTTAAAGGTTGAGTGGTAGACCACTTTGTAATAAAATACATTATGCATGTACAATACATTTTTGACATATTTTCTTGATCGTGACATCAAGGTAAAATCTACATCGGGGTTGGAAATATAATTTACTTCAACCAGAAATGCTCATACGCGGGCAAAACTTACGAAAAGCGTGCGAAGCCGCGGGACATATATCATCATCAAAATCGGTCCAGTCGTTTAGGAGTTCAGTCACTTACACACGAACACAAGATATATATATTTTGTCTGTGTGTTGAAGGGGATTCGAGAATGGTTTATATTCACAATTTGGTCCTATTTAAATAGTCTATTTAATTACATTTTTATTTACAAATTGTTGTTGCTATTGGAGTGTTTTACATTGGATTCGGCAGATTGCGCTACAACACGTAATATAAATTTAACTGATACTTAACATCTGTTAAACACTTTCAGCTGAAGTTCATCAAAGAGGCAGAAACATGCGTTTACATTTAAATTTTAGTGTATGGCCTTTTTACTGTAGTTATTGAAAAGCAAATGGAGATAACATACTCTTGCCCTAATACTTTAAGCATATACACCCCTAATACATATTTAGTGATCGGTAAAAATATCAAAATGACTTAATCATCAAAATTTAACCTAAGTTAGAACCCGAAACCAACATATGAGACAGTTGTTTTGGTTAGTGCAACAGCATAAAGCAATTGTGGAACTGTAAATAGATTAGACCGGGGGTGAATTTAAACGACCAGAACAGACTCATATCGACCGCAGCAACTTTTTAGTTGGACGATACACTTTCGTCATTGGGGTTAAAACGGCTAACTCTTATTGTTACTGAAATCGTAGGAGCACTTCAGTAAATTATCATGGAATGTTGGAGGGAATACGAATCTTATAAAAACTGTTTCTTTTTACGACTTCAGGACCCCAAATTCTTTAAACTTAAATCTAAAATAGATTAGGAAATTGGAATAGATTTGAATGATTATCGATTATCTCAGGAGTGTTTATTATGTCATAGATAAAGAATACATGAATATATATACTGTCCGAGTTTTCAACATGAAAATGCGTGCGAAGCCGCGGGTAACTGCTAGTAATATACTATATTATGTGAGAATGATTTATTTATCTTTTTATACTGTTAATTGTGGAATATACTTATTTGTAATGTACTTATATTAAAATTCTATATTTTATTAGAATTAATCAGGTTAGTATTATTATTTAATATGACATAGCAACAAATTCACAATCTAACTTTGTCAATGCTTTATTGTGCTATATATCAAGTTTAATGATATGGAATTTTGAATACTAATTAAATTACATATTTAAAATGTTAAATACAAGTTTTTTCTCCAAACTAACGTATTGTAGGTAGGTAGTTAATAGTGTAGATATGGTACAATTTAGACTTCTTGACGTAAAAACATAAACATCACTTAATTCCAACTGGCATTGGAACACAATCTGTCACTTGAAAAGCTTCTTAGGAATAAAGGCTCTGTTCGAGCTCTAAGAGTTAAGTGGATATTTTTGTATTACTCACAGAGTATCATGTATGTACCTATATTTTGCTATTGAATTTTCTGAGCGAGTAAATAATAGATTAATAAATAATAAATGTTGCATTCCATATTGCAGTGGACAGGAAGAGAGAAGGAGCACAGACAACTACACTGTTGCCTCCAAAGAAGGCCAAGCTCAGCCACAGTTCAACAGTGGTCTCAGGTGGCATCGTTCGCAGCTCCTCGGTCACAGCTCAGGACAATTCGGATGCCTGGGAGGCTTCTGCTCTGGACTTTGATCCTCCTGAGTTCATTTCCTTGATCAGTGACGCGTCCGTTATCAACGATCATGAAAAAGTGGTAAGTGGTAATTCTACAACTTTTGTAACAAAAATATTATTTTCATAGGTTGGCAGTACTAACAGCTGTTTAACAATCACAATTACGAACTCTTTTTGAATATTTTATATTGAAGTGTCATACAGATAAGTTAAGTGTAAATATTGATACAGTATAAAAGTTAATATGCTGTTTCAATTTTCTAATGAAGAATATGCAGACGTAATGTTCTGTTACGGATATGCTAATGGAAATGCGGAAGCTGCTCGACGTGAATATCAGGAAAGATTTCCTGCAAGGCGGATTCCAAATGCGAAAACCTTTTCTTCAGTGTTTCAGTTTTTAAGAACGAATGGATCATTTCCAACAATTTTGTTTTCGGTTGAACGGCAGGCACATCATCGCGTTAACGATGAACTTCAAGTGATTCAACATATTCATTGTAGCCCGGGTACTAGTACGAGGCGAATTGCGTATCGCACTGGTTTATCGAGAAAGAAAGTGTGGCGCATCTTGCGTAAAGAGATACTTCATCCTTTTCACCTGCAAAAGGTACAACATTTGCTGCCGACAGATTACCCTTTACGGTTAAACTTTTCTCATTGGCTTCTAGACAATGCTGATAGGGTGAATTCAATTTTATTTACTGATGAAGCAACTTTCACGAGAAACGGGTCCTTCAATTGTAGAAATAGTCATTTATGGAGCGAAGAAAATCCACATGGTACCGTAGAAACCTTTTTCCAACACAGATTTCACATTAATGTTTGGTGTGCCGTTATTAATGACAAAATTCTAGGACAATTCGTTTTTGAAGGAAACTTTACAGGAAATATGTACGAACAATTTCTGAAAAATGATTTACTGGCTCTTTTGGAAGATATCCCTTTATACAAAAAAGATTAAAAATGATTTTCCAACACGATGGTGCAAATCCTCATTTTTCTTTAGTAGCTAGAAATCATTTGAATGCTAATTTCTTGAACTGGATTGGGCGTGGTGGACCAATCAACTGGCAACCACGATCGCCTGACTTATCGCCTCTTGACTACTTCTTATGGGGACATATCAAAGCTATGGTGTATAAACGTAAAGTTGATACCAAGGAAGAATTACTCGTTAGAATTCGCAACGCATTTGACAGTATAAGAAACAATCCAGACATAATTCGCAGAGCCACCACAAATATTTTACGTCGAGTAGAGTGCTGTGTGCATTGTGAAGGAGGGAATTTCGAACAGTTACTAAACTAAGGTTAGTTATTTTGTTAGCATTTATTTTTTTTTTCAATAGTAAGTGAAAATAAAAGTTTATAAAAACATGTACGTTCAACAAGAAAAAAAGTGTAATCGATTTTGTGTATTCTTCGTACGTTATTTATTTAATTAAAAATTGATTTTCTTAATGTTTACGTACAATTTTTATTGGCTTATTTTACATCATTATCTTAAGAAATTAATTCTTTACAAGTTTTGTTAAAGAATTTTACGTTTTTGTTACATTTTAATAAAGTTAATCTACTTGAAACCTAAATGAAACTTGTTTTTGGACACCAAATTTTGCGTATTTCTTCAGATATCTTAAAAATTACTGCAGCTAGAGGTCTGGTACTAATTTTATTCAATTTTTCAGTTCAATTTGCATAATATACATTAAATTTTACGTCCTGGGTAACGCCCAAAATAATTTAATAGGGCTCCCTTTTAATGGTGGCACTGAAATCTGGGCGAAATCTTTCACCCTGTATAGCTCGCTAACTAAGCGTTTCTGGACCTATGTGTATATGAACTTTTTTCATTATTTTCACCGTAAGAACAAGTCCTGACAGTTTCTCCGTTTCTTCATGGGACACCCTGTATTTATAAGGCAGTTGAAATAAATTAGCACCAGTTTTATTAAGTTTCTATCTATCTAATATTGTTATTTCCAGATCGGTTACATCTGTGGTGCAGTGAGGACTCTGAAACAGCAACGGTTCAAACCCGATGCAAGCATCATCCAGAGCCTCCTGTATCTGTGCAAGATCAAAGCACCCATATTTACCAATGAGTATATCATGAGTGCTTTGTGTTCGGTGCTGAAGAGAGATCCGAGCTACACATTCAAGAGCAAGAATGCCTTGCTGCCAGTCCTGGCTACAAACCTGCTCATGAGGGCTTACCAAGACAGCAAACGATGGCCTCAAATTTTTGTGAAGGTGTGATAATGATATTTCTTAGGAGTAAGTTAGCGACACATAGTTAATATTCAAAATTGTCACTACTCTCAATCGTATAAATGTATGGATTTCATGTTCTGTACTATACAAGGTGTGTCTACAACAGCGGTTCCCAATCTTTTTTTGGTAACGTACCCCTTAGTTTGTACTCTGTATTATGGTGTACCCCTTGGCCCATAACACATATATTTTAAATTGTACATGTCATGCATGATTAGTTTGCCTTTTTTTATTTTCGTTTTATATGTAATTATAATCACTCGTATGTTATAAAATCTGAATTTCAAAGATAAAATGCAATAAGAATAACAGATCCGTAATGTATTAAAATACAAATTTTATATATTTAGTTTTTAGTTATCTGTGTTAAAACTTGTTAGGTTGGAATAATAAAATGCAAGAAACTGTATTAACACATATATTTAATTATAATGAAATTACAAAATACAAAATTCAGAATTGTGGGTGTCGCACAATGAAAATGTTCGTATAGTTATCATCAGTTATTCAATGTGAGGGATGAGCTTGAATGGAACGGCTTAAACTGCTGATGTCTGTCATGATTGGGCTTAACTTGAGTCTGAGATCACATTCCACTGTTTGCATTCGGTTCCTGTATTTATTTTTGCTGTACAGCAGATGTGAGAATCCCGCCTCACATAGATAGGAAGTTCGGAATGGTAGTAGAAACTCAACAGCTTTGTCAGCAATTTCATCATACTCTGAACGTCGTTTGATCCAAAAATCAATAAGAGTGGTTTTGTTAAATACTTCTTTCAGATCGCAGTTTAACTCAAAAAGTTCCTCTTTGAGTTTCAGAGAAAAGCTGTTTGGAACAGTTTTCTCAATTTCAGCAAAGGGGTTTTTAATCCACGAGTACTGTATGAACTCAGATCTTCTTGAAAGTATTTTGTGAAGCTAGCTTGGAGGGAGCTACAATGATCTGATTTGTCATTCAAAATTGTTTGACTCAGGAGAAGTTCGTTCTCTTTAATAAAAGATTCAAGATATGGGAACAATAGACACTTGGCTTTTCTTTGCTTCCCCTTCTACAAATCTTAGTTTTAGTTTCACACTATTGATTTTGTCCATAACTTGGAATAGGGTGTTTATAGCTTCCTTGTAGTTTCCTGTTAACATCATTTAACATACTGAATATGTCTGCCAAATAAGCCAATCGGCTCAACCATAATTCATTGAAAAACGGTCACGATGCTGAAAGTCTGTGTCGGATAGAAAAAATTAATATTTCATGTCGAAGTTCAAAAACTCGAGATATCACTCTTCCTCTCGACAACCACCTTACTTCCGTTGTGCAGAAGTAATTGTTTGTAAATACTATCCATTTCATCACATAAATTAGGACCCCCCCCCCACCCCCCCCCCCCCCCACCCCCCCCCCCCCCCACCCCCCCCCCCCCCCACCCCCCCCCCCCCCCACCCCCCCCCCCCCCCACCCCCCCCCAACAGACCCTGAACCATAGCGCGTTGTGGTCTGAATATGGGAAATGTTCCACAAAAGAGAAATAGTTTTGAAGTGTGATATTTGAAAAAACATTATCCAAACACGCATTAAAACGAGTGGAGTCATAGTTATGGCAATACATATTGAATTGTCTCAAAAGAATTAGAAATTCTTTGACAGACCTTACATCTTTGGTTACATCAAACTGAGCATTAATGTCACCACCACACACCAGTCTATAATTATCCCACTTATCAGTCAAAAATGTCAAGAGACATTGAAGTTTCTCCAAAAATAAACACTCATCACTTGCAGGAGTACGATACAAACTTATAACAATAATCTTGAGTTCGTCAAGCAATAAAGCACATGCCTCAAAATGATTGTCAACACAAAAAGACAAAATATCAATAATACAACATTTTAGTCTATTAGAAGCATAAATAAGTGTACCTCCATAATTATTAACTTTTCTCTGATATATTGAAACTAAATTAAAGTGTCTTATGCTACAGGCATTAATTTCAGAACTGCTCAGCCAATGCTCGGATAAAAAAAATAATAACACAGTTATTATTCATAATCATAGACTCAAGAGCGTGTAGCTTGCCAAGGAATTCACCCTGAATGTTTAGAAATAAAAAGGACAAAGGAAATCAGTTAAAAAAAACTAGACTCAGAACTAGTTGTTCCCAAACCTCCTGACCCAGCTAGTGTGTTAAGCTGTAGATTTCTTATAACATTGGGCTCCGTTCTTATTGTAGTCTTAGGTTCTACCGAAGAGGGGATCTTATAGGACAAGAAGAGTTTCCCAGAGACATACATCCAATGTCTTTTTGTGACTTAAGAGCAGGACTAGAATTGTCCATCAGAATAAACTTAAGTTCAAAATCTTCTACTGCCTTAATTATTTGCTTAGACAACAAATTTTCCCTCTAAGATTAAAATGCATCCCATGCCTTGTATAAAGAGTCCTTTCAGCCTTACTAGCCTCTACTAAAACTAAATTTGGATTTTTGCTACATAGTTCCTTAAGAATTGAGTTAGTTTTATTATCTTCCATGTTTACACATGACCATTCCACCAGATCATACCTTGTTGGCAAGTCAACCAAAACTATCTTGCAGGTTCCATTAACTCTCCTGAGAATATCAGAAACTCCAATGATGAGTACCTGTGACTCATTCTTTGCTACATCGTTCGACCCACATAAGAGAACCAGAGTGTCTTCCTTGTGAAGTTCTTCTAGATTGTTACACATTTCTATCACTTGTTTTGAGCCAGCACCAGGTCTGACAAAGCCAACAGCCTTATGCTTATCCTGTTGCGAGTTTACATACCACGACAAATCCTTGCCATGGCTGTTAGCACAAATCCATATTTTCTTTTCAGTATTTGAAACGGTTAGTGGAATTAAAACTATAGTTTGACCCTCTAAGCCTACGCTTAGACTGATTTTGTTTTAAATTATTACTTTTGTTTTGTTTCTTCTTAACTATACTAGAATAATGTTTTACAGTCATGCCTAACTCACTCATTTTTATTAATTCACCATTATCAATTTTTGGTGTTGAGATGAAAGTGTCAATCAATCTTTCATCATCTTGTTGTTGGTCTTGGCCATTGGCTACTTTGACGTCTTTAACTAATTCAGTTAGTTGTTTAATTTTCCCTTCAAGTAATATGATCTTTTCTTCTTTTTCCAATACAAGTATTTCAAGTTGGCTATTATGGTTTCTTAGTTTTTTAATCTCATCATTAGTCAGGAGCAAATCTTCAGACATTGTCTTTATTATTGAGTCTTGATTTCTCAATTGTTCCATTAATTCCTCATTAACCAGATTATGATCTTCATCTTTCTTGTCATCAATTTCGGATGTAGTACAATCTGAACATGCCCACTTAATTTGTTGTTTTTTTTTTTACTTTTTCATAAATGTTATTTGATTCATCAATACATTTACAGTGAAACCACTGTAAACAAACCTTACATAGAACTGCTTTACTGTTCTTAGAGACATTTTTTAAACATTTGCCACAGGAGTATTTGGGTCCTTTCTTCATCATTACCACTATATTACCTGTAACACAAATAATGTCCTGCTGTATAACTGAACAACAGAATATTCAAAACAGTCGGTAAGTGAAACAAAAACAAACAAAAATAATTATAAAATTCACTTAGAATAAATAACAATACTTATAATTTATTAAAAAGCGGACAGCTTTTCAATAAATCAATTCATAAATAAGTGTCAGTAATTTTCAAAATTTTCTTGTACAAAAATAAAAAATACTTAAAAAAAATTATTCATGTATGGTAGTAAATAGCTAAAGGTTTAGCTAGATTACTGATATTCGGTGTAAAAATAAAAGTCCTCAAAATTTGAACTGAAGAATTTTAGGTTGGGTTTCTACTACTCTATCAGTTGTGCTATCACTAGCTGATAAGAAACTGGAGTCAGATAGTATCCTTCTCTTCCACCTGTCAGTTCAAGCATGTGACATTTCCTGTGAAGTAGTGTAGTTCTTAATAAATAATATTATAGTAAGCTATATTGATTACAATGAATTTGTTTGTTTTTTTTCTCTTTCTTTAATATGGTAATAATTTGCCTTTATGGTGCTGAGTACATACAGTGAAAATTACAGGAGTTCAAACATGACTAAGCTGGTAGGCCTAGGTTACACTGATCATTTACAAATAGTTCATTCTTAAAATAATGTGGTCATTATATGCCCTACTTAACACTACCTCATTATTTAGTAACAGTTACCAGTACTGGTAATGTTTCAGAAAATTATCAAAACAGTATTTAGCAGATAACTTTTAAATTTAATTTTAGGTTAATTATGTCTTTTTAATAAGTGTAAAAAAATAATAGAATCCCACTGTAAAAAAACAAAATTTTATTTCTTAACCTGTTTATTATGAATTTATTGATAGTATAAACAAAACCAAGAGTCACCAGTTAGCACTTTCCATTCAAAAACACTTTTATAACACAGTATCAAGACTGGCACACCCACTAGCCAGAGGAGGTTTATTTATTTTTCAGTCTCAGATTATATTGCTGTTTATCACGAATTAAGGAACTGTGAAAGTATGTGCTCTATGTTTTATGACTGCATAAGGAAAAAGATTGACTCGTCAACAAAAAAAAGAATTCTTTTCTCTGATGCTACTGCGGCTCAAAATTAAAATGTAAAGTTAAAATATTTTAGGATTTTTATTAATGGTATTAGCTGTTGAAATAGAAAACCACTATATACTCAGTCAGAGGACATTCATACTGTGCGTGTGCGTGTGTGATAGGAACTTTGGACTGCATTCATAAAAAACTAAGAAAAGGGATACAATTCAAACAGCTTCAGAATATGTGAAAATACTTGAAGAGTGTAGCAATTAACCTCGTCCATCTGATGTTTTTCATGCAAAAGACATTTTTTAAATGGATAAACATAATGGATTACTATAACAAAAAAGGCATAGTGGAAAGTTCAACAATACTGTTAAATAAATACATACAAGGTATTGTGACCATTTATCTTAATTATGGGTTGGGAGTTCCAATCCCCTTTTGTGTTTTGAAAACGTACTCTGTTTTTTGTTCTATTGAAATGGATTCAAAATGTAATGCTGTAGTTGTAAAAGAAAATAACATAAAAAATATTGAAGCATTAATGCCATTTTAGATGCAACTGGGAAAGTTTGATTTGAAAGAAATGTTTTTGGACTTCTTTAAAAGATTTTAAAACATATATTGTTCAATTCAGTGTTAAATAGTTTTAATATTTTCAATCGTTAATGGTTTTACTTTGTGTAATAATTTTTAAGCGAATTCAGGAATAATAATAAATTCATGTTTCTTTGAAGTATTTAATCAGAGCCAACAATTAAAAATATATTTTTAACTAACGTCAAACATTTAGACTCATTTTCCTGAAAACTGTTCACTAATTTTCAAATGTACTCTTATTCCATCCAGCTCCTCAATTAATGTCGGTGAAAATGGGTCAGAAGTCTATCAAACCAGCTAAAAGACAAGAGCAACCTCACAACTGCATTGGGAAATACTTGAGATTATCTGATGAAATACTGAAAAAGGATTTATACGAGTGCTTGCATTACAGTTTGTACAGGTTTAAAGTACCTTTTTGAATCCAAGAATACCAAGCATATGTAACAATAAAAACAAAATTAGTTTACTAGCACTTTAGGCTACCAAGTTCTCTCCAACTTCCATGTCTCTAGATAAATAGTCCTGAAAAAAAAAAAAAAAAAAAAAAAAAACATGAGAAAAATAAGTGACATCTGTAGCCATAAGTGAGTACAATAAACTTTTTTGATAGTTTTAATCTGATGGTCTGCTAAAAAACTAATAACTAAAATCAAATAGTGCTGCAGGAACTTTTTTATATTTGTATTGTATTTTTGTTTGTATTTATATTTTTTGGTTATCTTGTACTTTTGTATTCATGTTTTTAGAAGATTTAGATATGAACTCTATGAAATATAGACACATATTAAAACTTTCTTTAGTAAGTGAAATTGATATTGTACACAAGAATATTTATTAACGAAACTGTGATAAGCTGTTGGTGTGTCAATTGGCAGTCTGATATTGAGGTCTGGAGTAAATTTAGTGCATTTGAATTCTCAGAGTCTTACTATATCAGACATGTTACAATAAGGTATGAAGTACAAACATTTAGTTTAGTTTTAGTTCACAGCTTTTTTCCTAACAAAATATTCCTAACAAACAAAGTGAAACATCCTCGCTTAATGAAGACTTGTCGTTATAAAATATGTAAAGTGTAAAGTCAATTTCAAAATGAGATAACAGGTAGTTTTACAATTTAAGTTTATTTCATTTTTGGATTTCAATACTCATGTTAATGAAAGTCTACAATTTAAAATTGTCTACCTCTTAGTATGTCGAGTATGTATTCTCAAGTCACTGCACATGTTTCACAGGTTCTCAATAAATACAGGGTGACAATTAAGTCAGGAACCTCTTTTTTAATTTTTGAACCACAATAGAAAGAAATATCAAAGTTCACACGTGCTTACTGGTGATAGTAACGCACACATCTGCCCAATTACCGACCGGATAATCCCTTTGGGGAACGGTCCACAAGGAGTCCGACAAAATTCCTAAATAGCAGCATAGGTCAAGTTTGGTATCAAATTAAAGGTCTTACTTAGCAGAGTACAATGCCACATAAGAAATCTCATAGTCCAAGAAGCTCAAGATATTCCTTGTGACTACCTTCAAAATGCAGTGGATGGCTTTCACAACCGCCTAGGACATTGCCAGACGATGGGAGGGGAACATTTTGAACACTTACTTTGATCACAGGTACTTAAAAATTGGTGTTTACTTGTAATACTTAATAATTTACATTGTTCAATTGTTTTAAAATTCAAATAGCTATAACTACTGAATGAATCCACCTTTTGAAGTCCGATTTGTGGCATTGTACTCTGCTAAGTAAGACCTTTAATTTGATACCAAACTTGACCTGTGCTGCTATTTAAGAATTTTGTCTGACTCCTTGTGGACCGTCCCCCAAAGGGATTATCTGGTCGGTAATTGGGCAGATGTGTGCGTTACTATCACCAGTAGGCACGTGTGAACTTTGATATTTCTTTCTATTGTGGTTCAAAAATTAAAAAAGAGGTTCCAGACTTAATTGTCACCCTGTACATAAATGTTCATCAAGAACGTTATAAGATAAATTATTGTAAAAGACTATTGAATTGAGAATAAATTACACAATTGTATTTGCCCACATCTTATATTTACAATATTATAAACGTTTTACATTTTATTTATTAGGTTATTCAGAATGATTTTGTAAATCAGAACAATATTTTTTGATGATTGGAAATCCACTCAACATCAGATATTTTACTATTTTAGTTATGACAATCTCGAACACCTCTTATATTAGATGTATTTTATGTGAACTTCTGTACTATATTCTATACTAATGGGAGAAGTAATAGTATTATGAATAATTCAATAAAATAACCTCATTGTTTTCATTTTTAAGTATTAATTTAATTAAAACAGCAATTGTCAACAAACTATACTATGTGTTACCCCTTACAGTGCTGATTCAGATGAAGAATGTGAGGAATGTCTAGGTAGTGTCGAGTCAAGTGGAGTAGGATATTAGCACTGTAGAATTTTATGTGGTTTCAAATGATTTTTAAAAATTATTCAGATGATTATTTAGTTATTTTATTCTAATTTTATTGATTTATTGATTGTAAAAATAGTTTAGTAATTGATGAATATGTGTTAAACAATTTAATGAGATTTAAGATTTACTTGAGATAGTTAAAATTGCTGCACTGTTTTAATTTAACCATGGACTTGCATAATGAGGCTAAATTGAAGAAAATTACCTTTGACTATTTCTCTTTTTTCTACTCCTTTTATGATTCTTTTGTTGTTTATACGAAACTCTCATTACATTAGGTAGACAAATCTTGCTTTAACTCCAGTTTGTACGTTACCAGATCCATAATTTATTTACATTAAAAACAGTTACATCACATTCCCTTGAATTGATATCAGATTTGGTTGTAACAGAAGACCTAATGAGTCCAGTGAGCCAAATATTTGATTTACGCATTCTTTGTGAAACTTAAAAACCCTCATGTGGAAACTGATTTCAGATTTGGTTCTAGCGCAAGACCTATTGGATCCAGTGACCCAGGACCAAGTCTGCTCATTCTTTGTTGGAAATCTGCACTCTCACATTGAAACTAATATTATATCTGCTCACTGTTTGTTGGACTTTTATTTCGTCACGAGTAATAATGGTGCTTTTTGTTTGAACAGTAAACTTTTGGAAACACTAGACCAAGCAGTAATAGCGGACGAGATGGCTGTGGGCGAGGCAGTACAGGACAAGGCGTACATGATACAATTGGTAGAGGTACAGCACAGACGTGGGGCAGTGGGAGGAGAGATATTTGCCAGAGTATTGGGCGTCCAGGATCCAATCCGCCCTTCTGATAGTGATGTCACTGCAATCTCACCTGTTGACATATCCAGTATGTATCCTATATCGTAAGCTAATCTATACCTAAAAACTAAAAGATAGGCTTCAATGTACTGAAATTATTCATGATAATGGTTCATATATTCAAAAAGTTAGATGTACAGTCCAGAGTTCCATAAAGGTTCAATCTTGGACCTTTCTTGTACATTTTTTATGTTAATAATTTACCCTTACTCAGATTCCTATTATATAATTTCCTTGTTTCAATATATGTTGATGACATATCAAGTGTATGTTGGGCAAATAATTACTTATTTACAGTTAATTTCAAAAAATTTCTTAAAATAGTAAAAACTCATTAAGCAATAATAATTTTATATTAAATTTAGAAAATATTGCATTTTTTATCTTTCAGACAATAGTGTCAACAACTCATGTACGTTTTTGCAAATATAAATTGATGAAAAACTGACCTGTGAGGAACATATTAAGGATGTGTGTTCTAGGCTGGTTTCTGGTTGTAATTTGTAAAATAAGTAGCAGTTTAATTATATGGGGTGTAACATATACCAAAACTGTAGAAAGGATTTTTATATAATGAAAGAAACCGTTGATAATTGTCACAATGGTTGAGCCTAAATATAAGTAGGTTTCTTTCTTTTTATGACAACAGCATATGGATTGTATGTATATTTCAAATAATAATATTATTATTAGTAAAATCCGATTCCGAATTTACTATCAAAATGCAGATGTTAATAGTTTATTGCAACAACAACACAAAAATGACTTTCAGAGTACAAGCTGAAAACTTGAGTTGACTGCAAGGAGCCCTTAAATAAAAGAGCTTAATGGTAATAATTTATTACAGCACACAACACAAACATGACTTTCAGAGTACAAGCTGAAAACTTCAGTTGACTGCAAGGAGCCCTTAAATAAAAGAGCTTAATGGTAATAATTTATTACAGCACACAACACAAACATGACTTTCAGAGTACAAGCTGAAAACTTCAGTTGACTGCAAGGAGCCCTTAAATAAAAGAGCTTAATGGTAATAATTTATTACAGCACACAACACAAACATGACTTTCAGAGTACAAGCTGAAAACTTCAGTTGACTGCAAGGAGCCCTTAAATAAAAGAGCTTAATGGTAATAATTTATTACAGCACACAACACAAACATGACTTTCAGAGTACGAGCTGAAAACTTCAGTTGACTGCAAGGAGCCCTTAAATAAAAGAGCTTAATGGTAATAATTTATTACAGCACACAACACAAACATGACTTTCAGAGTACAAGCTGAAAACTTCAGTTGACTGCAAGGAGCCCTTAAATAAAAGAGCTTAATGGTAATAATTTATTACAGCACACAACACAAACATGACTTTCAGAGTACAAGCTGAAAACTTCAGTTGACTGCAAGGAGCCCTTAAATAAAAGAGCTTAATGGTAATAATTTATTACAGCACACAACACAAACATGACTTTCAGAGTACAAGCTGAAAACTTCAGTTGACTGCAAGGAGCCCTTAAATAAAAGAGCTTAATGGTAATAATTTATTACAGCACACAACACAAACATGACTTTCAGAGTACAAGCTGAAAACTTCAGTTGACTGCAAGGAGCCCTTAAATAAAAGAGCTTAATGGTAATAATTTATTACAGCACACAACACAAACATGACTTTCAGAGTACGAGCTGAAAACTTCAGTTGACTGCAAGGAGCCCTTAAATAAAAGAGCTTAATGGTAATAATTTATTACAGCACACAACACAAACATGACTTTCAGAGTACAAGCTGAATACTTCAGTTGACTGCAAGGAGCCCTTAAATAAAAGAGCTTAATGGTAATAATTTATTACAGCACACAACACAAACATGACTTTCAGAGTACAAGCTGAAAACTTCAGTTGACTGCAAGGAGCCCTTAAATAAAAGAGCTTAATGGTAATAATTTATTACAGCACACAACACAAACATGACTTTCAGAGTACAAGCTGAAAACTTCAGTTGACTGCAAGGAGCCCTTAAATAAAAGAGCTTAATGGTAATAATTTATTACAGCACACAACACAAACATGACTTTCAGAGTACAAGCTGAATACTTCAGTTGACTGCAAGGAGCCCTTAAATAAAAGAGCTTAATGGTAATAATTTATTACAGCACACAACACAAACATGACTTTCAGAGTACAAGCTGAAAACTTCAGTTGACTGCAAGGAGCCCTTAAATAAAAGAGCTTAATGGTAATAATTTATTACAGCACACAACACAAACATGACTTTCAGAGTACAAGCTGAAAAACTTCAGTTGACTGCAAGGAGCCCTTAAATAAAAAGAGCTTAATGGTAATAATTTATTACAGCACACAACACAAATATGACTTTCAGAGTACGCAAGCTGAAAACTTCAGTTGGACTGCAAGGAGCCCTTAAATAAAAGAGCTTAATGGTAATAATTTATTACAGCACACAACACAAACATGACTTTCAGAGTACAAGCTGTGAAAACTTCAGTTGACTGCAAGGAGCCCTTAAATAAAAAGAGCTCTAATGGTAATAATTTATTACAGCACACAACACAAACATGACTTTCAGAGTACAAGCTGAAAAACTTCAGTTGACTGCAAGGAGCCCTTAAATAAAAGAGCTTAATGGTAATAATTTATTACAGCACACAACACAAACATGACTTTCAGAGTACAAGTGAAAACTTCAGTTGACTGCAAGGTAGCCCTTAAATAAAAGAGCTTAATGGTAATAATTTATTACAGCACACAACACAAACATGACTTTCAGAGTACAAGCTGAAAACTTCAGTTGACTGCAAGGAGCCTTAAATAAAAGAGCTTAATGGTAATAATTTATTACAGCACACAACACAAACATGACTTTCAGAGTACAAGCTGAAAACTTCAGTTGACTGCAAGGACGCCCTTAAATAAAGAGCTTAATGGTAATAATTTATTACAGCACACCAACACAAACATGACTTTCAGAGTACAAGCTGAAAACTTCAGTTGACTGCAAGGAGCCCTTAAATAAAGAGCCTTAATGGTAATAATTTATTACAGCACACAACACAAACATGACTTTCAGAGTACGAGCTGAAAAACTTCAGTTGACTGCAAGGAGCCCTTAAATAAAGAGCTTAATGGTAATAATTTATTTACAGCACACAAACACAAAACATGACTTTCAGAGTACAAGCTGAAAACTTCAGTTGACATTTCAAGGATGCCCTTAAATAAAAAGAGCTTAATGGTAATAATTTATTACAGCACACAACACAAACATGACTTTCAGAGTACAAGCTGAAAACTTCAGTTGACTGCAAGGAGCCCTTAAATAAAAGAGTCTTAATGGTAATAATTTATTACAGCACTCAACACAACATGACTTTCAGAGTACAAGCTGAATACTTCAGTTGACTGCAAGGAGCCCTTAAATAAAGAGGCTTAATGGTAATAATTTATTACAGCACACAACACAAACATGACTTTCAGAGTACAAGCTGAAAACTTGAGTTGACTGCAAGGAAGCCCTTAAATAAAAGAGCTTAATGGTAATAATTTATTACAGCACACAACACAAACATGACTTTCAGAGTACAAGCTGAAAACTTCAGTTGTACTGCAAGGAGCCCTTAAATAAAGAGCTTAATGGTAATAATTTATTACAGCACACAACACCAAACATGACTTTCAGAGTACAAGCTGAATACTTCAGTTGACTGCAGGGAGCCCCTTAAAATAAAAGAGCTTAATGGTAATAATTTATTACAGCACACAACACAAACATGACTTTCAGAGTACAAGCTGAAAACTTCAGTTGACTGCAAGGAGCCTTAAATAAAAGAGCTTAATGGTTAATAATTTTATTACAGCACACAACACAAACATGACTTTCAGAGTACAAGCTGGAAAACTTTCAGTTGACTTGCAAGGAGCCCTTAAATAAAAAGAGTTAATGGTAATAATTTATTACAGCACACAATACACAAACATGACTTTCAGAGTACAAGCTGAAATCTTCAGTTGACTGCAAGGAGCCCTTAATAAAAGAGCTTAATGGTAATAATTTATTACAGCACACAACACAAACATGGGACTTTCAGGAGTACGAGCTGAAAACTTCCAGTTGACTGCAAGGAGCCCTTAAATAAAAGAGCTTAATGGTAATAATTTATTACAGCACACAACACAAACATGACTTTCAGAGTACAAGCTGAAAAACTTCAGTTGACTGCAAGGAGCCCTTAAATAAAAGAGCTTAATGGTAATAATTTATTACAGCACACAACACAAACATGACTTTCAGAGTACAAGCTGAAAACTTCAGTTGACTGCAAGGATGCCCTTAAATATAAGAAAAGAGCTTCAATGGTAATAATTTTATTACAGCACACAACACAAACATGACTTTCAGAGTACAAGCTGAAAAACTTCAGTTGACTGCAAGGAGCCCTTATAAATAAAAGAGCTTAATGGTAATAATTTATTACAGCACACAACACAAACATGACTTTCAGAGTACAAGCTGAAAACTTCAGTTGACTGCAGGAGCCCTTAAATAAAAGAGCTTAACTGGTAATAATTTATTACAGCACAACACAAACATGACTTTCAGAGTACGAGCTTGAAACTTCAGTTGACTGCAAGGAGCCCTTAAATAAAAGAGCTTAATGGTAATAATTTATTACAGCACACAAACACAAACATGACTTTCAGAGTACAAGCTGAATACTTCAGTTGACTGCAAGGAGCCCTTAAATAAAAGAGCTTAATGGTAATAATTTATTACAGCACAACACAAACATGACTTTCAGAGTACAAGCTGAAAACTTCAGTTGACTGCAAGGAGCCCTGTAAATAAAAGAGCTTAATGGTAATAATTTATTACAGCACACAACACAAACATGACTTTCAGAGTACAAGCTGAATACTTCAGTTGACTGCAAGGAGCCCTTAAATAAAAGAAGGCTTAATGGTAATAATTTTATTACAGCACACAACACAAACATGACTTTCAGAGTACAAGCTGAAAAACTTCAGTTGACTGCAAGGAGACCCTTAAATAAAGAGCTTAATGGTAATAATTATTTCAGCACCACCAACACAAACATGACTTTACAGAGTACAAGCTGAACACTTCAGTTGACTGCAAGGAGCCCTTAAATAAAAGAGCCTTACATGGTAATTAATTTATATACAGCACCACAACACAAATATGACTTTCAGAGTACAAGCTGAAAACTTCAGTTGACTGCAAGGAGCCCTTAAATAAAAGAGCTTAATGGTAATAATTTATTACAGCACACAACACAAACATGACTTTCAGAGTACAAGCTGAAAACTTCAGTTGACTGCAAGGAGCCCTTAAATAAAAGAGCTTAATGGTAATAATTTATTACAGCACACAACACAAACATGACTTTCAGAGTACAAGCTGAATACTTCAGTTGACTGCAAGGAGCCCTTAAATAAAAGAGCTTAATGGTAATAATTTATTACAGCACACAACACAAACATGACTTTCAGAGTACAAGCTGAAAACTTCAGTTGACTGCAAGGAGCCCTTAAATAAAAGAGCTTAATGGTAATAATTTATTACAGCACACAACACAAACATGACTTTCAGAGTACAAGCTGAAAACTTCAGTTGACTGCAAGGAGCCCTTAAATAAAAGAGCTTAATGGTAATAATTTATTACAGCACACAACACAAACATGACTTTCAGAGTACAAGCTGAAAACTTCAGTTGACTGCAAGGAGCCCTTAAATAAAAGAGCTTAATGGTAATAATTTATTACAGCACACAACACAAACATGACTTTCAGAGTACAAGCTGAAAACTTCAGTTGACTGCAAGGAGCCCTTAAATAAAAGAGCTTAATGGTAATAATTTATTACAGCACACAACACAAACATGACTTTCAGAGTACGAGCTGAAAACTTCAGTTGACTGCAAGGAGCCCTTAAATAAAAGAGCTTAATGGTAATAATTTATTACAGCACACAACACAAACATGACTTTCAGAGTACGAGCTGAAAACTTCAGTTGACTGCAAGGAGCCCTTAAATAAAAGAGCTTAATGGTAATAATTTATTACAGCACACAACACAAACATGACTTTCAGAGTACAAGCTGAAAACTTCAGTTGACTGCAAGGAGCCCTTAAATAAAAGAGCTTAATGGTAATAATTTATTACAGCACACAACACAAACATGACTTTCAGAGTACAAGCTGAATACTTCAGTTGACTGCAAGGAGCCCTTAAATAAAAGAGCTTAATGGTAATAATTTATTACAGCACACAACACAAACATGACTTTCAGAGTACAAGCTGAAAACTTCAGTTGACTGCAAGGAGCCCTTAAATAAAAGAGCTTAATGGTAATAATTTATTACAGCACACAACACAAACATGACTTTCAGAGTACAAGCTGAAAACTTCAGTTGACTGCAAGGAGCCCTTAAATAAAAGAGCTTAATGGTAATAATTTATTACAGCACACAACACAAACATGACTTTCAGAGTACAAGCTGAATACTTCAGTTGACTGCAAGGAGCCCTTAAATAAAAGAGCTTAATGGTAATAATTTATTACAGCACACAACACAAACATGACTTTCAGAGTACAAGCTGAAAACTTCAGTTGACTGCAAGGAGCCCTTAAATAAAAGAGCTTAATGGTAATAATTTATTACAGCACACAACACAAACATGACTTTCAGAGTACAAGCTGAAAACTTCAGTTGACTGCAAGGAGCCCTTAAATAAAAGAGCTTAATGGTAATAATTTATTACAGCACACAACACAAATATGACTTTCAGAGTACAAGCTGAAAACTTCAGTTGACTGCAAGGAGCCCTTAAATAAAAGAGCTTAATGGTAATAATTTATTACAGCACACAACACAAACATGACTTTCAGAGTACAAGCTGAAAACTTCAGTTGACTGCAAGGAGCCCTTAAATAAAAGAGCTTAATGGTAATAATTTATTACAGCACACAACACAAACATGACTTTCAGAGTACAAGCTGAAAACTTCAGTTGACTGCAAGGAGCCCTTAAATAAAAGAGCTTAATGGTAATAATTTATTACAGCACACAACACACAAACATGACTTTCAGAGTACAAGCTGAATACTTCAGTTGACTGCAAATAGCCCTTAAATAAAAGAGCTTAATGGTAATAATTTATTACAGCACACAACACAAACATGACTTTCAGAGTACAAGCTGAAAACTTCAGTTGACTGCAAGGAGCCCTTAAATAAAAGAGCTTAATGGTAATAATTTATTACAGCACACAACACAAACATGACTTTCAGAGTACAAGCTGAAAACTTCAGTTGACTGCAAGGAGCCCTTAAATAAAAGAGCTTAATGGTAATAATTTATTACAGCACACAACACAAACATGACTTTCAGAGTACGAGCTGAAAACTTCAGTTGACTGCAAGGAGAGCCCTTAAATAAAAGAGCTTAATGGCTTTCAACAATTATGAAATTTTGATTTTTTTGTACAGAATGTAATAGCACTATGTTGTTATGTATCTCTGTTAATCCAAGAAAAAAAAATATATATACATATATGCGAGGTCTGTTAAAAAATATCTCTACTTTAGTTTATGTGGTGTCATGTATAGGGGGACTGGGGGAATTCCGTGCACTTAAGGAAGTACAAATTTTTCTGACCATATTTTACCTGAAATAATCTCAAAAATATATTTTCTAAAGAGTAACATACATTAGCTTCTATATAAAAATTACACTGAGCTGTAAATATTATAGTTGTAGAATAAAAAATGTCTAACTAATGCGTTGTATGTGTGCAGTTTTCCCCATGTCATTGGGTAGTACCATGCAGTGGTTGGGGTAATTTTGCGCATGTATTTTTATGAGTGTTAAAAATAAAATTAACCACCAAAAATAGTTTGACATATTTTGTTTACAAAACTAATACATTTATTTTGACAAAAACAAGATTGGTGAAGTTGAGAAGTATAATTTATAAAATTGTTTGCACAATGTTTTTGTTTTCGTTTTGATGCACATATTGCATTCATAGTATTCAGGACTGTCCCAGCCACTACACTCGGAGTGTGACCAGAATCCACATTTGACGCATTGGAACCATTGTTCATTGTCTCTTCCAAATTAGTCACAGATACCACATTTTCGTTATTTTGATCACTGAATGTCATATCAATGTCGTCTAACTTGTTGTTGTCACACATTTCATTCAATTATAACTCAGACTTGTCTGTTTTAGAAAGGGTTGAAGCTCTTTTGCTTCTTGTGTGGATAGTTAGGCCTGTCTTCCTTGTTAAATCCCAACTTTTGTGTTAATTTCTTAACTGCTTCGCTTAATGAATTGGTAGACACTTCTTTTTATTTAGCTTCTTTTTGCACATTCTTTTCCTCATTTTGTATTTTTTCCTTCCAAACTCATCTTGATGCGGGTGCTGGTAAGTATTTCCGAGTGCATTTATTTATTCGTGACCTTGTTGTTTTTATTGATATATTTTGGGATCGGAGCTACTTCCTTGAATGGTATATATTCACTACAATTTGTTGAAGTAGAAGGAACTGGTGAGATAAAATAACATGTGCCTCCTGTTAATAGTGCAGATTCAGCAAAATTGGTTGAAGTAGAAACAACGGATGAGGCAACAAAGCACGTGCCTGTAAAGGAAGAGTCAGCATCATCCATCACAACGAGTTCTTGAAATTCTTCTGCTTGATTAAAGTCCTCATCAGAAAATATGTTTGTGTCTCCCTACTGAAAGCTCGAACTCTGTTAATGCTAGTATTGTCGGGTTCTCTAAGCTTTACTTCAGGATTTCTTTTAGTGATGAAGTAAAGCCAATCATACCCAGCTACACCTTGCCCTCTATTAAAATTGTGTTTAATGTGATTCTTTTTGGTGATCTCAAAAGCCTGACGCCTCAATTCTGTATGGTTAAGGCTGTAAAAAGTTTGCTAGTTTAATTACATGGTCAGAAATTTCTTTTTCTTGCTCTGGGGTGAAAATTGCTTTTCGTCCTAGTGCTGGAAATAAATATCCATTGTCAGCTATTTTTAATTTGTCCCATAATGTGGATTTTGGAATTCCAAATTCCTTCCTGGCTTTTCAATGGCAATTTTAGTTGATCAGGAGTCCCGCTTTGATGCTGAGTTGTTCTAAGATACATCCTCGGTATCTAAAATGATTAAACAAATTGTAACTTAAATGAAAGCAATTTTGAAGCATACGGAGGAATACCGCGCATGGCAGAAACGTACAGGTACGTGGATAACCCCGAGTCGGCACTGCTAACTTAAATTCTTTTTAAGTGAATTACTACAAACAATAAACGCACAACTGTTATATGGATTTTTGCGTAAGAATATGTACAACTCACTTTATATGAACATCATCTCATTTGCAGTGACAGGACTGAGTAAGCACACTTCGAATAACTTGAGAAATTAATGATTGTTGGTATTTGTATTAAGAAATTTTCATCTTATCAAACATAAATCACATGAATATAACACCAGGAAAAAATATGATGCTTTAATTGATTTTTGTAGACTTGGTTAAACTTTAAATAGTCATATCAGTTAAAATCTACAATAAGTTAATAACCTCAATAGCTAAATACCCTATAAATATTTTTAAAACTAAATTTTACAACTGGCTTCTAGATATACCGTTATATCCACTGGATGAGTTTTTCAATGTGTCTAACGTAAATTTTTAGCAACTGTAGATCATATTCTGTTTACGTTGCTCCCAATTGCAAACGCATCACCCTTTACTTTATATTAGTTTATATTACAATAGTATATACTATTTATGTGTTGAACTAAAAGTGGGAATCATATTTTGGAACTGATTACATGGATCAACCACAATCTTTATGTAGATTTTCTTTTAAGATAAGTATAGACGTCAAGTATGTTTATTTGAAACCATCAAAAGTATATTAAAACCTATTTAAAATTTTATTTTTTAAAGAATGTTTATTTTAGTTTTTAACTCTTGTATAGTCTATATATCTGAGGAATATGGTGGCTGAGGCATCATTAGTGTGTTTGTTTTGGGCAAACATTTGTGCACAAGTAACAATGTGTAAGCAGGTGCGATATCATGGTGCAAAGGCGAATTTTTGTTCTTCCACAAATCCGGGCATTTCTGGTGGATTGCTTCACACAAATTGCGTGTAACTTGATTCGTCACCAGTTATGCCCCTATGGAGCTAATTTGGGTCATCATGGACATTGATCGTAGTTACCCCAAGACATTTACACACACACATTATAAATAAGCAATACATATATATATATATATATATATATGTATTTTATAATATTTAATTTTATTGATTTTATATATATATATATATATATATATATATATATATATATATATATATATATATATATATATATATATATATTAAATCCATAAAATTATATATATATATTTTTATTAGGCTATTATATATATTTTATATATATATATATATATATATATATATAAAATTATATATATATACAGGGTGATTCATGAAGTTCTCCCCCCACTTCTACAGCACATTGCACTAGTAAAAATAATGAAAAAATGTTATATAAACATAGGTCCGAAAACGCTTCGTTAGCGAGTTACAGCTAGCGAAAGATTTCGCCTGAATTCCTGGGTAAAGAGTAAAATAAAGCCATACTGAACTTTTGGAAAGGTTAATTAAGTAAGAAATATCGTGGATTCTTATGTATTTTTACCTGATAAAGCTAATAAAATAGGTTTCAGAACTGTACCTGTAGTAGTTTTTGAGGGATTCAGGGTAAAATGCAAAAAATTGGGGCACGAAACAATGTTTTTTTTAAGTTTGATGTACAATAACTTTGTTAAATTGGTAATAAATACATAAAATCAACAAACATTAATTGTAGAGAATTTAATTCTGAGAAAATTGATATAATCAAAGTCTAAAATAAAACAGAAATAAGTACCAAAAAATCGATTTTATTCAGTATAATACATTACTAGCTGTAAAGAAATACCGTACGGTATTTAGTTAAAATAAAACAAAAACAAAATGTTTTTTCCTTAATGATGAGATAAATTGAGAAAACAAGATTAACTGTTAAATAAATTTGTTTGTAAATAAAAATATCATGTTTTATTACGTTGTATTTTTTTTTTTAATAAAAATTTACATCAAATGTTCGAAAATAAATGAAGCAAACATTTTCCCATTATTGTTTACTAATCATCGAAATGCAGTTTTTTGTTTTATTAATTTCTAAGTTGGTAACGCACGAATAACAGCTGATCAACAATGGTATTCTGTACTGTTATGTTAGAACTGTGTATTAGTGGTGTTTTGCAAGCTACAGCAGGAGATCGGGTTCTGTGAATCGTGTTATTAAATGCAATTTTTCTGTGAGTTATAATTCGATTGTTTATTCAGCGAAAAAATGCCTTACTTATTTACATCAGAGGAATACGCTGATATGGTTTTTATTTTGGGTTACTGTAATGGTAATGCTAGAGCTGCTGTAGAAGAATATGAACTACGTTACCCTAATAGGAGGATTCCAGATACCAAAACAATTTCAGGAACTTTTCGTACTCTTCGGGAAACAGGATCACTACCAAGTACTAGAACCAATTATGAACGAGCTGTCCAACTTGATGATGATATTGTTATTAATGCTGTTCATCGCAGTCCAGGTGTAAGTACACGACGTATTTCTAGGCGGATAGGAGTTTCGCAGTCACCGGTGTGGAGGTCACTTAATCGAAACAAATTTTATCCGTTTCATAAACAAAAGGTTCAACATCTACAGCTAGGGGATGGTCCGCTTCGCTTGGAGTTTTGCAACTTTTTGAATATTAATAATCAACTCTACAAGCATATTTTGTTTACGGATGAGGCACAATTCACTCGGGATGGTGTCAATAACTTGCACAATGAACACTCATGGGCAGAAGAAAATCCACATGAGGTAGTGGAACAGAACTTTCAACACCGATTTAGCGTCAATGTCTGGTGTGGCCTTTTGCACAATCGGCTGATTGGACCTTTTATATTACCTGGAGGCCTAAATGCTGAGTTCTATTTGCATTTCCTTCAAGAAGAGTTGCCGCAGCTGTTAGAGAATGTTCCTTTACATCTCAGACAAAATTTGTACTTCCAGCATGACGGAGCACCTCCCCACTTTTCACGTGCCGTTTCTGCTTACTTAAATCATCAATTTCCTGGACACTGGATTGGTCGTGGAGGGCCTCACCCTTGGCCACCAAGATCACCAGATCTATCTCCATTGGATTATTGCATCTGGGGATGGATGAAAGACATTGTATACAAGACAAAAGTGAATTCTCGTGATGAATTAATTGCCCGTATTATGGATTCGGCTGTGCAGATACAGGGAAGTCCTGAAAAATTAAGAAACGCAACAAAAGCAATACAAAACGTGCTGCAAAATGTATTGATAATGATGGCCTCATTTTCGAACATCTATTATAAAAAGGTGCGTACGGTTGGCCCAACCTGATTAATTTTGCTTAAAACTAGTAATGTATTATACTGAATAAAATCGATTTTTTGGTACTTATTTCTGTTTTATTTTAGACTTTGATTATATCAATTTTCTCAGAATTAAATTCTCTACAATTAATGTTTGTTGATTTTATGTATTTATTACCAATTTAACAAAGTTATTGTACATCAAACTTAAAAAAACATTGTTTCGTGCCCCAATTTTTTGCATTTTACCCTGAATCCCTCAAAAACTACTACAGGTACAGTTCTGAAACCTATTTTATTAGCTTTATCAGGTAAAAATACATAAGAATCCACGATATTTCTTACTTAATTAACCTTTCCAAAAGTTCAGTATGGCTTTATTTTACTCTTTACCCAGGAATTCAGGCGAAATCTTTCGCTAGCTGTAACTCGCTAACGAAGCGTTTTCGGACCTATGTTTATATAACATTTTTTCATTATTTTTACTAGTACAATGTGCTGTAGAAGTGGGGGGAGAACTTCATGAATCACCCTGTATATATATATATCAGAAATTAAATTAGGCTATTGCCACTTATACAAATTTAATGAATGTAAACAGAAGTCATTTGACAGGTATTTGGTCTTCCGATCATATGTTAGTTTGGTTATTTAAACACATATGTGAAAGAAACGGCCAAATACAAAATAATTGAATCGTAAAAAGTGAGGGCTCTGTGGTGTAATGGTAGCACATTCACCTGGCAAGTGAGAGATCCGGGTTCGAGTCCCGGCGGAGCAAGTACTTTTTGCGATTCAATATTTATTGAAATTAAATTAGGCTATTGCCACTTATACAAATTTAATGAATGTAAACAGAAGTCATTTGACAGGTATTTGGTCTTCCGATCATATGTTAGTTTGGTTATTTAAACACATATGTGAAAGAAACGGCCAAATACAAAATAATTGAATCGTAAAAAGTGAGGGCTCTGTGGTGTAATGGTAGCACATTCACCCGGCAAGTGAGAGATCCGGGTTCGAGTCCCGGCGGAGCAAGTACTTTTTGCGATTCAATATTTATTGAAATTAAATTAGGCTATTGCCACTTATACAAATTTAATGAATGTAAACAGAAGTCATTTGACAGATATTTGGTCTTCCGATCATATGTTAGTTTGGTTATTTAAACACATATGTGAAAGAAACGGCCAAATACAAAATAATTGAATCGTAAAAAGTGAGGGCTCTGTGGTGTAATGGTAGCACATTCACCCGGCAAGTGAGAGATCCGGGTTCGAGTCCCGGCGGAGCAAGTACTTTTTGCGATTCAATATTTATTGAAATTATATATATATATATATATATATATATATATATATATATATTATATATATATATACAGAATGGTAAAAAAGTCCCGGAACAGTTTAATATATTTTTTACCAATATAGATAAAGTAATGAGACTTGGTATATCAATAATAGCCATAAATGTCTAGTTTTTTAAGGTATTAAAACGTTTTTATCCCTTATGGGGGACGGCCCACGAGGAGTCAGACAAAATTCTTAAATAGCAGCATAGGTCGAGTTTTATATCAAATTAAAGGTCTTAGTTAGTAGAACACATTGCCGCAAACCGGACCTCAAAAGGTTCACTCTAACTGAAATGGCGGCGTTTTAAAGTTATTTGTCATTTATCCAAATAAGTCATTCTCTTACATTACGATAACATTAATTTAATAATTAGAATTGAAAATTTAGTACTTACAGTTATAGAAAGTGTTCAAAATGTTGTCCAAGTTGCTGCTATTTAAGAATTTTGTCTGACTCCTCGTGGGCTGTCCCCCATAAGGGATAAAAAAGTTTTAATACCTTAAAAACTAGAAATTTATGGCTATTATTGATATACCAAGTCTCATTACTTTATCTATATTGGTAAAACATATATTAAACCGTTCCGGGACTTTTTTACCATTCTGTTTATATATATTATATTAGGCTATATAATTGTTTTCAGTAAACCTCAACGTATAATATGTACAATGCGTAAGCTAAATTATTAAGGTTTTATAACATAGCTAAGTTTGTAAATGTAACATGCAAAGTAATTTTCATTCAAATTTTAATTTTGTTGTAAAACTTGTGTTACTTAAAAAATTGTTTTAAAAATTTATGTTTTAATGTAAAATATAACATTACTGTAATGGCTCACTTCAATAAATATTTTTTCAATTCATTTTATTAACTTAACAGCTGAGGTGCGACCACCAGACCTACCTCCTCCCATTCAACTAACAGAGAGTACAGTAACATCTGTCGTAGAGCAGTTGTTCCTCATGTCGGAAGATTCCACTGACCGTCTTCTGTCCCGCGAGATCTTCCTGACACTACAGAAGGTGAGTTTATCAACAGCAACCGGTTTTGTCAGTAAGATATGGAGGTAAAACAGCATTTGCAGTAACTCTTTGTCTGCTTTGCTACACTAGTTTTGTTTATGATGGCACATCCTTAGATTTTTTTAGTGCAGGCAATTGTCCCATTGTTATTACTATTGTGTCTCTTGTGCACTGTGTGTTTGTATATGTGTTGTTCTCTTTGTATATTTTTCAGTGATTCAAAATGTATGTTATTTGTAACTCCCTGGGAGTAATGTACAGAGAATCAGAATAAGATTTTATTCACCATTAAAAATAGAGTTATTAAATAATAATATCTCTATTAAAATAGGTTTCGTCATTGGTACATAAAAGTACTAAAACTTGTTAAAAATATCCAAACAATCAGAATTTAAAAATTCATCAGTAGTGTAAAAGGCTTTAGAAATAAGCCACTTATAAATAGTAATTTTAAACTTATTAATAGGGTGTTTCCTAACTTACTACATTTGTAACTTGTTAAACATCTTAAACTGTTGGTAGCTAAAGCTCTTATGGCTTTTATCAAGTCTTATTTAGGCAAGACCGAGTTAGACTTAAACCTAGTGTCATATTCATGTATTGAACTCTGACTGTTAAATTTATTTATATTTTCTCTAATATAAATTAAATTGTTATAAATATATAGAGAAGCCTGGGTTATTATATTCAAGTTTGTGAAACTGACTCGACAGGAATCACTATAACCAAGTTCAGCTATAATTCTTACTGCCCTTTTTCTGCCATAGAAAGACTTTTTTTTGCAGAACTTGAACTACCCCATAGTCTTATTCCTTAATTGAAATGAGTATTAAAAAGACCAAAATATGTAATTAACAGTACATCTAGACTTACAGTAGGTCTTTAAGAATGATGTTGAGAAAACAGTAAAGCTCTGCATTGTTTTGAACAGTTCACAATCAAACCATCCATAGTGGATGTAACATTCATTAAAGTACAACTTAACTGTAGTGCTTAGTTCATTAACCCTTTCCGAGCCAGGCGGCAATATATAGTCGCCTTGATATTCGTCGTTTTCTTAAATAAATACGACGTCAAATGATTAAAGTTTTATGTTTTTTTATTCTCTGGTATATTTGTAGATAATTAATATGAATATCATTTTTATTTTGGAGGTCTATGCATTTTTATTTCGTAATAATTATCACGTGACATTATCAGCTGATTCGATCTATTGTTGTAAATTCTTTATGCTTTAGTGTAATCGTACTATTGTATGCTGGATTCTTCTTCATTATTTTATTTTGTGGTTGTAAATATTAGTAGTGTTAGTAGTTACGTGCTCAGCTATTGTGTGTAGTAGTTACAATGACTGACAATTTGCGATCTCACGGGAGTGAAATTGTAAGTAGCATGTTTGTAAATAGAAAAAGTGTAAATAAATTTCAAAGAAAATTGTGTAAATATTTCTTGGTAAATAGTGTTTTTAACTGTATTGAAACTGTTTATGGATCCTACAATCATCTGTTTACCGGTACATCCATAATGTGAATATTTATTTTAAGTTTCTTGCAGTTTAAGAGTCAGTTGCTTTATCACTTGTTGCGAAGTACAATTATGCGTATTTATACAAAATGTGTCATACAAAATTTATTTATGAGAGAAATAACACAAAGTGTTGTATGGTTGTTCCTTTCTAAATGTACAATATAATAAAATAGCTTCCCACATTAAATTATTTTTCCTTTTTTAGTTATTTACAAAAAAATAAAAAAATAAAAATTTATGTTATCTATTAAAACATTATTTTTTTAAAATTTAAAATTACTTAAAACTACATCTATATATTTTGTTGTTGATAGTATATATCTATACGAGTAATTTGGTGCAACTTTTAGGTCATTCTCTAATTTTTATGAAAAGTTATAAATTTTAATCTAAGAGACTGCAAAATCGCCAATTTTAGCCTGGCACCTTTGACTAGTCACAAGCGGATATGGTATGTGAAAAAATTTTGCAACATCTCATATATTTGGTCCTGGCCCTGAAAGGGTTAAATTGAGCCATAAAAAAAAGAAATCTTCATTGTTTCCATATGGTTGATGGTGGAGTGTACTTCCCGATAGTATTAAGTGTACTGATAAACACAATTAATTTAAACTTATATTTAAAATCCCACTGCTGATACTCAGCAGCAGAAGTGACAGTTGTTTGCTCTTGATCCAGGATGTTAATGAGATAATTTTTTCATGTACGATCAGGAGTGTACAGAGTTAGATATAAAACTCCTGTCAGTGCAGCATCTCAGGACTTGGTTGGAGCAGATGTTGAACAGGACGCAGTTAAAATTAACTTTTTCATAATCAGATGGTTTTAGAAGGTATTATCTGACCCAATTGTCCCTTGGTACCCTTGGTATAGGTGTGAAATACAGGGTGCAAGAATTCAATCTCTTTTATCAGTTCATTGTCACTAGTAGTAGTGGTAGAAACTCTACTTACTTGGTATTTCCTATGTAGTGATTTCCTAAATAATTGTTTGGGGAAAGGGGCAGCTTTTAAGTCTGGTTCAATTCATTCCTAGATGTCCCTAAAACTACAAAATGTCCAAGGTTGCATGTTTTAAGTTTGTACTTACACACATAACCTTAAAATATTACTCTTCTAAAATATATTTAATTAAATAAAGAAAACAAAAAGTAATTTAAAATGATTGTGAAACCGCGGATAACAATACCTAATTTAAACAAAACTTTGGGGGTTAGTTTCTAAGGAATGATTAAATACTGTACAGTGTAGTTGTTTTAAGTGTGTATTTATCGATTTTAGGAACATTGTACAGTACATGAATGCAAAATTTAGGAAGCCTTAAAATACTTAGTTATATCTATGTTTTTTCTTTTTTTCGAGCTCCTTGCAGGCTTCAAGATCAAGAATCAAGAATCAAGATCTTTATTAGTCTTTTAAACACAGTACACATATGCAATTGACTTCGTCAAAATACTTATCAGTAATAAATTACAGTTATTTTATACAACCACTCTAAAGTTTAAAATATTAAACAAAATAAAAAAAGATTTAACAAGGATAATAAATTAATAAATAATTAACAACAAGAACATTACAAATAACAACAAATAACAATAACAAGAGAATAAAAACAACGAAAGAATGAAACATGTCTAAAAAACTTATATCACTAGTATCACAGGCAAAGTATTCATTGACACAATAAAATGCTTTTTCTTTTAACCAGCTATTAACTACAGACTTAAACCTATCAGTACTAACTAACCAAGCTCCTTCTGGCAATTTATTAAAAGTTTTATTTCCATATAAATGTGACTTTTCTTAGTTTTTTCTAGTCTAATTGGTGGTAAGAAGTCAAGCTTATATAAGTTTCTTGTATTATAATCGTGAGTATTTCCTCTGATTTGATATTCATTTAAATTTTTCTTTAACTTTCATGAGACAATAAAAAATATATATACAAGGCAATGTCATAATGTGAAATTCTTTAAAAATTGGCAAACACGTCTCTCTGTCTGGTACTCCTTTAATTATTCTAAGAGCTTTCTTCTGCCATATATAAGCTTTATTAGATAACTCTACTGTTACCCCATAAAATTGACACCATATATCAAATGTGTGTGAAAAAAAAGCATAGTAAGATATAATGAGCATTTCATTACTAACACAGAACTTTTTTCAAACATATTATTCATTGTAAAACAAATTTTTTCAGTTTTATTTTCATTTACTACTAAAAAGTTAGCTTGAAACCACTTAGCAGCCATTTTTAACATTGCATCTTGTTCTAATAAAAGATTTTCAATAACATAATTTACTATGTAAAAGTGTGGTGTCGTCAGCATAAAGGACAGATTTACATGTAACATCATTACAGGAAAAGTCATTGACAGCTATAGTAAAAAGAAATGGGCCAAGTACTGAGCCTTGAGGCACTCCATTTTAAATTTCATTAAAGTTAGACTTATCATCACCTTGAACAACCATCTGTTTCCTACAGCTAAGATATGATGATAAAAGATTCAGTTCAATTCCTGTTAATACCATAACGAGTCAGTTTATCCAAGATCAAAGTATGTGGAATACAATCGAAAGCCTTGGACAAATCAATTAAAGTTGCAGACTGTACAGCTTTTATTTTCAAAACTTAAGATTATGTCATTAACGACAGATTCAACTGCCATTACAGTGTTACAACCAGGCATGAAACCAAACTGTTCATTACACAAAAGATAATTAAGTGAGAAATAATCATACAATTGCTCCTTAATACAATACTCGAAGATTTTACCAATGATGGGTACCAAAGATATGGGGCGATAGCTAGATGGATCTAACTTGTCTCCCTTCTTATATATAGGAATTAGTTTTTACCAGCTTGAGAGCATTTGGAAAAACACCTTGTTCTAACATCTTATTATATAAATATACTAGAGGATCTATAATAACAAAAATGATTTTTTTAACCAAAAAAATTAGAAAACCCATAAAAATCTTCACTCTTGGATGAACTAAGTTTAGATATACACAGTTTAATGTCCTGTTTTACAATTTTTCTCCATGTAAATTTTTCTCTTAAAAACACTTATCAAGAAAATTATTCAATAGTTGTAAAGCCTCACCATTATTTTTTAGTAATATTCTTATTGAGCTCATCTGACACCCACAAAATAGTCATTAAACTTTGAGAATTTATATTAGATTGCTGACTCAGGGTCAAACTCTCCAAATTAGTTTTTATAATACTCCATGTAGCTTTACACTTATTTTTGGAATTTTTAATGAAATTATCATTTGCAGTTTTTTTAGCTTGGTCTATTTTGTATCTATATATTTTCTTAGCATGGATATAATCTTTTTTGTATGTAGCTTTATTTTCTACATTTACACAGTTCTTAAACTTATCATATATAACCATTAAAATATCTCTCATTTGCTTTAGTTCTGGAGTAAACCAGTTTATTTTTTTTCCAGATTTGGTTGATTTTGTTTTTACAAGTTTAGTAGGACAATGCAAATTAAATGTACCTGTTAAATATTCTATAAATAAAAGTAAATGCATCATCTATATTTGAGAATTCTGTTAAATAATTCCAATCAGTTAAAAATAATTCATCCTTAAAATTATTAACATTATCTAACCTTAGGTTTCTAACAGTACTAAAGTAAACATTTTCATTCTTGACACCACTATTGTCAATAAATTTCGCCAAAATTCCAGCATGGTCTGATAAGTTTGGCTGATTATATAATACAATCCCTGTTCTCCCACCCCATGGTTAGTGATTACATTATCCAGACACACACGCACTCTTTCGAGTCGGATGTGAATTTAGACAAAATAAATCATGAGACCTCAATAAATTTTGAAAACGTTCGGTTTGCTGAGTATTTTTTATTGATATCAATATTAAAATCGCCACAGATAATTAGTTTACCCCCCCTTATGTTTTGTATTTTTCGCAAATTTTAATAAAATGTTCAAGTTGATAAAGAAAAAAAACATACATCAGAGTCAGGAGTACGATAGATGCTAGCAATAACAGTACTATTATTAATCACAGCTGCCAGTAATTTCAAATACTTTTTCAATACAAAAACTATTTACATTGAAACTTTTAAATTCTATACTATCCCTTCACAAATATACAAGAACCCCCCCCCCTCTAGTTAGGGCGGGACATCTACAATAAATGTCGGCTATTTTGTAACCAGTCGGAACATATAATAAACTTTCATCTTGGTGCAACCAATGTTCATTTAAGGTTATGACATCACAATTTAACTTATCTAATATTAGTTCTAAGGGTAAAATTTTACTTCTCAAGGACTGAATGTTGAGATGAAATACTTTCAGGAGCCTGAAGTCGTCTGTGATGACTGATGGTGATTTCCCACAGTCGTTGTCAGCTGATCGTCTCCCCGCAGGTGTAGCTACACTTGCAGGTTGACTGTCACCAACATCCAGTGCTTCGCAGATCCTCTCCGCCAGCCACCGTTTACCATTCAGATTGAAATGCATTCCATGAGCAGTATGCAAATGTCGTTCCGCACTACTGGATTCCACCAAAGATCACGTTTTGAGTAGTCCTTGCTCATGATTTTTAGGGCAGTATTTGTTTTTCTTATCTCAACATTAATACAAGACCATTCTAATAAATCATACCTGTTTGGGATGTCGACCAGTACTACTCTTTTGTCCCTAACTTGGTCTAAAGTTGTTTTAATACCTGAAAGAGCCTTGTCTGCCTCATTCTTCGACACGTCATTTGTGCCACAAAATTATGACCAGAACATCCTGATTTTGTGTTAGTTCTTCTTTAATGTTTCTTTCATTTAATACACGATCCGTTCTACCACCCGGATTCACAAAACCAACTGGTGTAAATTTCTTAGAGTTTTTGTTTGAGTTCCCGCAATTTCTGCCTTAGATACCAGGCCAAGTCTCTACCATGGCTATCTGCACATATTAACAATTTGTTTTCCTCTTGCTCTTCATTTTGGCATTCATTGCTTTTATCTTCCTCCTCGTTGTCAACAGGTCTTAAGACTTGATAAGGATTGTTACAAACAAAACTATTTTGTATTGTAGGCCTATGTTGAGCACAAGGAGTTTGGTATAGGTGTAGGCAGTTGTTTGGATTTTCCAAGAACTACAGATGAAAATAGTTTTTCTTGGGTTTCTTTTTAATGTTGAATGCTTAGCCCTTGATATGTTGCTATTGATTGGTGTAGAGAAAAGAGGTAAGATAGTCTGGTGGCGCGATCTCTTATGTGAGACAGTGATAAAAGAAGAGTCAGTTTCCTTTTATTGTTTTTGTATTTCTCAAGTTCTTCTCTAAAGCTTAATGATTTCTTCTTCCTTTTTCAATACTATTGTTTCTAGGTTTATTTTTTGATTCCGTAAATTTTTAATCTCTTCACGAGCTTCAGACAGATCTTTATCTAATGTAACTTAAGATGTAGTTGACATTTTCAAGTTGTTCTCTTAAAATCTCTTGATTACTTGTATTAATATCAGATTCATCATCACTGCAATCTAAGTCATTTATTGAGCTACATATGTCCTTTTCATCAATTTTTGTCATACATGTATTGCAAGACCATTGTATGTTTGATTTGTCAAGTTTATTAAATTCTTTATTTTTAATACTTTAGATATTTTTAATTTGTCTAATAATTTGTTTAAAAAAAATTTGTCATACATTTTTGAAGCCTTTAACTGTATGTATTAATAAATGTTTGAATGAAGGGGTTTTCCCTCAGGAATTGAAACTGTCAAGATTGTGTCCAATTTTTTAAGGGGCCTAGAGATCTACCTGAAAGCTAGCGCCCTATATCAATTGTACCGGTACTGTCAAAAATTATAGAAATCTTAGTACATGATCAACTTGTTGCCTATCTAGAAAATAATAACTATCTTAATTCATCACAGTTTGGCTTTAGGAGAAATCTTATGTACCATTGATGTTGTTGACACATTAATTAGAGAAGTCCTTGATGTTTTGAGGATGGATCCTTTGCTCAAGTCACTCTCTGTGACTTGAGCAAGGCATTTGACTGCGTTGAACATAATGAACTAATATTGAAACTTAACTATTATGGCATTACTGGTATTTCTGCTAAGTTTTTTCAAGAATACTTAAAAAATCGGAGGCAAAAAGTTCTTATTAATGGGAAGCTGGTCCAATGAGTTAGTGGTTGAGAGTGGAGTGCCCCCAGGGTTCAGTCTTGGGCCCCCTTTTATTCCTACTACACATAAATGATCTTCCTACTGCTGTTAAGGCCCAAATCTCTGTTATATGCAGATGACACAACCTTTTTAAATAGTCATACAGACTTTGCAGCATTAAAAGACCTTGTGAATGAAACAGTCGAAGAAGCTTCATTGTGGTTTCAGGTCAAATGGCTTTTTATTAAATGAATTAAAAAAACCCAAAATATTTTATTCACCTTAAGACGAACTCCTCAATATGATATAATAAATTATTTCTCTTCTTGTGTAAAATTTCTAGGTATTTTTATTGATAAAAATTTAACATGGAATCCTCAATATTGAATATATTTCCAAGAGATTATCCCCTGTAATTTTTTTAATAAGACGAATAATGAAATATGTGCCTGAAAGCTATATAAAATGTGCTTTACTATGCATTTTTTCAATCTATAATAAGGTACGGTTTAGTAATATGGGGTAATAGCACTTAAAATCAATGAAATTCTTATCTTACAAAAAAAAGGCAGTTAGGGTAATAGCACAAGCACAACCACTGGACCATTGCAAACCACTTTTCATTAAAACTAGAATTGCAAAACTGTTATTAACCTATATATATTTGACTCAGTATTATACATTATGAAATATATTCAATCTCAAACTTTCTAGCAGAGATCTACATAGCCATAATACCAGAAAAAAAATAATATTGTAATGCAACATTGTAGGCTAAGCAAAACCCAAACAAAGTCATATTTTAATTTCCCAAAAGATTTACAACAAATTAATAGGTCTAGTTAATAAGTATTCTGTAAATATTTTTAAAACTAAGCTATATAACTGGTTAATACAGAAACCCATTTTATGAACTTTCAGAGTTTTTGTAGTATTAATGATATATATTTCTAGATTGTCCAATTGCATATTCCAATTTGTTAATCTAGTGGTTTAAAGCTTTCATCTGTATACTGGAATTATGTTTTTATTTAACATCAAACCTAAAATATATGTACAGTATTTTTATATTTTTATATATTAGAGTAAATATCTCTTTTGACTATGCCACTTAGGTGTATTTATGACTTTGTCAATGCATTTTGTAAAAATGACAATAAACATTATTCTATTCTATTCTATTCTTTAGCAGTGAGGGTTGTACATCGAAGATGAAACCAAAACGAACAATTTTTACACTGTACTGCTTTAGAATTACCAGTACTCTTTTTACATTTCCCACAAGGATATTTACCCTTCACCATAATAAGAAAGGATCAGAAAAATACTTAAATATTATTCAGAAAATAACAGTTCAATTTTATAAATATCCTTTTTTTTATAATTTCCAATTAAAATTTGTTCATACAGAAGAGTCCTAATAATATGAGAAGAGAAAAAAAACAAATAAATAAAAGGTTTTTATGCAGCAAAAATATTAAGTCTCTGTCAGGATTTGAACCACTGATCCTTGACTTATGAGGAAGTCACCTTATCCACTCAGCTATCAGAACTGTTGAAATAGGAGTTCAAAGAGCAGTTCATATGGTCACTGCCTAGTATGAAAATAGGAACCAAAAAACTGGCAGGTGATTCATATCCTTTCCCTTGGATTCTGTAACTTATGAACGAGTAAAGTCTTAATCATGAATCTACTAGCATTTGCTTAGAATAATTAGGTGAGTCGATCCTTAGCAGCCTTGAAACGTACTCGAAGGCATCCTTTTCTAAAAGAACCTACTTTCATTGGCATTGAACACTTGTTCAACATAGAACTCTCCCTCCTCTATGACTATTTTGAGCTTTGCTGGGAATTCTTCTGTGGCTTTGTGGTCTGCAGAGGCTATCTCACTTACGAGCTTCACATCATAAAGGGAAGCTTAAACCTTTCAAATTATCCCTTACTATCCAGGAATTGTGTCGGATGTGGAATCTTGCTGCACTCCCCTAACAACTCCGAAAAATGATTGTCCAGTTGTTTCGCTTTTTTTCTGATGGTATGAGAGCTTAGGGGAACTCTAATTTTATCTTATATCCGTATGCTCAATGAATCATTTTAGAGATATAAAGATTTATTAAAATATTACAAACTGCTTGCTTTGTAAAAGTGGAAATAATACAGGCCATCTTCAATATCAATCTAAAAAATACATCTTCTATTTCCTTTGTGACTAAACTGACCTTTTTTATATTTTCAGACATTGTCTTCAGAACTGAGCAAATGCACCAAGTCGAAGGAAACCCCAAGGATCTTGAAGGTGTTGGTAATATTCCTAATGAGGCGCACATCGCTAGACCGGAACCTGGTGAAAGCTGTGGTGTCACGGCCAAACATCGCTTGTCCACTGTTCCGCCTGCTCACCGCTGTGTCCCGTCCAGACTTGCTGCCCATGATGCTGCTGATTGCCAGGGTAGTGTTGGCCGAGGCTGTCAAAGCCCCACGGGCCAAGCCTCTGGTCGGGATTTTGAAGAGCTTTGTCCAGAAGCATGAAAACAGAGATCTGTCTCTAATGAGGGCAACAGCCGCATCGGAAAATCCAGAAAAAAGTAAGATAAATATAATTATTTTCATTGATTTTGTTATTTCATTACTCAAAATTGAGGTCTCTCATTAATTAGAAAAAATGTGTGGTTGAAATTATACAGTGTGAGTTTAAAGTATAGATACACCCTATTTAGTTTTTGATGGATAAAGTTGGAGGGATGAAACTCGGGACACCTTTCTAGGAAATAGAAGTGAACCTTTTAGTGACTCTTACAACTTTGCCTTTTTCCCAAAATGGGATTGGGGGGGGGAGGGCTTGAAATTTTTAAATATAAAGAGCCATTAAGTGACACCTCATTTGAAAAGTCTTGATAAAGGAAGAAGAATGGTGAAAACCAGAGTTTTTTATTTCAACTCAGTACAAAATGGCAGCTCATTGAAATTAATTAAAAATTAATTGAGGCAAAACATGGACATCTACATTCAGAAGGTTTAACTTCAATAAACAACCACTTTCTTTACAGGCTCAATCCTGTTTTACAGTTATTACCTGTTGCAGGGCAGGCCACCCTTATCTTATCAGTTTTGAGGAATTCCAGTATCATGTTCAGTTTGTGGTTGGAATTAACAAAGTTAAGGCATGTTTTTGTGATACTTTACATTGAAATGGAGTGTTCAAGTGAACTAGAGCGTATTTATGATTCTGATGATGCGAAGCTACGGAGACCGGGTGAGATCTTATGATGAAGTAAGGACTTTATTTAATGACACTTCCTCATCTAAGCCCTGTATCTAAATTAGGAATTCAAAAAACAATCCAATGTTTCCAGGAAACAGGCAGTGTTAAAGACCGCCCCAAACCTGGACGACCAAAATCTGTTACAAACGAAGCATTGTTACTTGACATTTTACAGTCCGTTGTAGAAGATTATAATGTGTACAAAATTCGTTTAGTTTAGTTAAAACTGTAAAACTCTGCATAATGAAATGAAGTGGATGTTAATATTGTTGTTGTTAAAAAGTACAATATATATTATGTTTTATTAAATAGAACAGTTACTCACGGCTTTGCACACAATTTCATAGGTTTTGCACCTGTATGAGCACTTCTGGTTTGAGTGAATTATATTTCGGACGCTAATGTTCAGTTTGCCTGCTTTCCACGATCAAGAAAATATTTAAAAAATGTATATTGATAGTCATTTTAATTTATTTTGATGTTAGTATATTATGTTCCATTGCTGATTTTGTCTCTTTTCTGATGAAGAAAATATATATATATATATATATATATATATATATATATATATATATATATATACATACACAGCTCTGAGAACTCTACTTTTGTCAAAAGACAACTAATTTAGGTTTGGTAACAGTCTTTAAATGTAAAGTAAAGGTTAGACTATATTGTCTCTTATATCTACACTGCTAACAGTTTACCTTCTCCATTGCACATGTATTTCACTGGTTCAGATGAATTATATTTCCGACACCAATGTTGTTTGCTTTGGTGCCACGATCAAGAAAATACTTCATAAGTAGGTAGTAACATAGTCTTTTAGATCTAACACTTAATATTTAATAAAAATGTACAGATAAAAGTACATTAGCATGAAACTCCAAGTTTGTTTCTTTATAAACTGAAAAATATTGTTAATATTTTAGAACATTTGGAGCTTGGAATTAGTAAATTAGTTTAAAAGCACAGACCAGTGAATTTTCATCAAGCATAGTTCTTATTGACTGCTTCAAGGGGAGTTTTCTGTGTTAAATTCTGACCATCTTGTGTTTTGCGGGCATTTTGTAAGATAGATAAGTACTTACCTAATCGCTGAAATCTAAAACGGCGTTAAAAAAAATTTGTTACTATAAATGTAAACAAATCATAACTTAAGAGACCTAGGTGAGATTTTGTCGCTACTTTAAAAAGTCGGGAGTAACCTGGAGAGATTTTTGAAATAAGAATAAGCCTATATTTATCCCAGGAACCCTAAGAAATTCCATGTCAAATTTCAGCGCAATCGGTGAAATAGTTTATGCGTGAAAGCAAAACAAACAAACTTAGGCACTTTTGCATTTATAATATTAGGATAAATAAAGTTAAAACTTTTTAGTTTACTTGAAATTATAAGATAAAAAGTTAGTGGGCTGGGAAAGATTTAGTTTTTTGGTCAGGTAAGTTTCATTTGCAGTACTTATACTTATTGGGCCAGGGGGATGCAACCTGTGGCTTGTTCTGTGACTTCCAGAAGACTTTTGATTCTGTTGACCAGGAAATATTGTTAATAAGTTGGAATATTATGGTGTTAGAGAAGTTGCGATTTACTGGTTTAGAAGCTTTTTGAGGAGTCGCAGTCAAGTAGTAGACATTAATCACAGTTGCATTGGTTCTATCCAAATGTATCGATCTCTTCCATGCTATTTAGAAGTAGGTGTCCTTAAAGAGTCTGTTTTGGACCCAATATTTTTCTAGATTTTCATGAACGATTTTCCGAAATAACTGAATTATCATCATAAATGAATTATTTTTTGCTTATTACACCACAAGTCTAATTAAGTCACAAAGCAGATTTAAACTAACTCATAAACTACTCATCAGATTGAATTTAGTATTTTTGGCCAATATATACAAAGCACTCACCATCTTGATCCAAAGCCTTCACAAACTGATGTACTGGACCTAGATAAATGTGTAGTGGAGTCATGATCATCCTGTCTTGTTCAATTAAGGGCTCAGGAATTATATTTCTTGAACCACTAGGGTGATTCATTTACTACAGCGGCTGCCATATTAGTTTAGGCTGTGCTTATCAAATGGCCACAGTTCATAGACCACTTGTATTACATTTCTGTGCTCTGTGTCCAGGACACATTCATCCCATACTATAAACAATATGGTAATGTTGCCATAGAGAAATCTTGAAGCAGTTTTGATTTATTATTTATTCAATCACTGTGTTACTATGTTCTTAATTATATAGTTTATGATCAGTTACTATAAATAAATATGGAGTCCTAGAAACTGAGAGTTTAAACCACCCAAATTCAATCTCTACTCTTTTTATGAACCTTGGACAGTTACGAGAACTTGCAGAACATCTTGTCGTTCTAAATCTGATTTGAGTGTATTGTTCAGTGTTGGGAGAGACGGCTCTATCACGGCTGGAGGCTACTGGACGAGTGTTGCTGGAGTCACAGAGCCTGAGAGTCCATGGTACCCAGAACCTTGTGCAGGCACTCTCCACCCTGCTTCAGACTTCAGACAACCGCAAGGGCCTACTCATTGACTGGTTGGTTGAACTTGAGCCCGAAATTGTCAGTACCTCTGCTTCTGCCCAGGTCGGTTTCATTAATTTTTGTTTATTTAAGTTCCATAATTTAAACTGAAGTAGCTATATTCCTGTTGAAGGAATCATTATTGTGAGCTAAAATATCTCACATATCTAAACCCATGGACGACCCGGGAAAAAACTTAACCCTTATTTCAGTGGCACCCTCTCCCAATCCACCACCCGCCTATTCCATTTTTATGAAATTGACATAATTAGTTTTTTGTACTGTTTATATTTTTGATTTTTTAGTAAATATCCGCTCTGTAAATAATAGTTATATCACTGTCCGACAACTAAATAAAGAGATTGAAGTTGCCACTTCCACCAAATAGTTGGTCTGTATATTTTATTTTATTAAGGTTAGTGTTTGTCAGCAGCTGGATCTATTGTTCTCTCGTGGAGAGTTCATGTGTCGACCGTTCCTGTTGACTCTGCTTGCTCACCATGCCAGCTGGGCCACCCTCCACCACTGCACCAAGCGTTTACTAGATCCTGCTGTTGTTTCCAAGTATGTTATAGATGAAATTGTAACTATAAATACATATAATACATTTAATTTTAATGATTTTAATGATTTGAATGATTTAAGCAACTATAACCACAACTTGGATAACATTTATAAATGAGTAAAACTTACATAACTATAAACTACTACACCTTGTGGTTTTGTATCTACACCCAATCAAGTAAGTGTGGTCAGTATAATGTATATTGTTCACTCATTTGTTTTATAGAAATGACCCATCAGCTGTTCTGGACTTCCTTATTGCACTGACGTGTAATCCCAAACTGCTGCAGGGAAGGGAAAAATGTACTCCAAAACATGGAGCCATAGAGGATATCTTGGGCCTTCCTCTTTCTCAGGTCAGTCTCAATTTTTTGAAAGTCCTCACTGTATATATATACATTTTTTTGTGACTATTGTTGGTACAAATGCAAATTTTTTAACAAGAGCCTCTGCATTTTATTTATGAGGCCTAACCATTTTCATTCATTTCTGACAAACTCATTATCATTAGATATTGAAATAATCTTTGAAATGTTTAACTAAGTTGTCTTTTATGGTATGATTTATCATACACTATAATATAAATGGTTTGCAGTGAGTAATTTTAAATTATGAATGAATTTATAAAAAAAAAAAAACATATGAAAAGACTGCAATTTAAAAGGTAATAAATTACTTGTTACTTACTGGAAAAATCTGTACTTAAATTATTTGTTTGATTTTTAAAACCTTCCTCTAAAAATAAAATTGTGTATTGGATTGTATGAATTAATCAATTTACACAATAAACACAAATGCAGTACTGGAGACATAAAAAACTCAGTGCTGATAGCTAATATCTGCTAATATTTGAAAATTGTTAGTAGATTCTTGCTGAAATTAAAACTAAAAATATCCAATTATATGCGTACTGTATTCTAAAGTATAAAGTCTAAATCATTTGAAAGCATTTGGTAACAACTCACACACCAAACTCCCTGATTAACAAACAATTATAATATGGTCATTGTGTTCCACAGCTGTTATGTATAGCCGATTACATTGTGGAGGAGGCTGTGCAACTCAACGATGTCAAGGTGGCTGTGGATAAGATGAATCTCCGGCTATCATTGCTTGCCCCCCATGCAGACCAAGAAACCTTGTCTGCATTAGTAAAACACCTGAGCGAGAATGCTGGAAAGCCAACTGGGTGAGTATTTTACGTTTACTTGTTTACTCCCACTTCCTAAACGACATGGCCTGTAGATATATTTAATAGACGTAGTTTCTCTTGTTCAGAAAGATCGGAAGAATGATTCAGCTGTTTGACTGTTAAAAAAAATGGAGTGATAGTAGCTTAAAAAATAAACACAACAATAACAACAAATGTAGCTAGAAATGCAATTATTTATTAGTATAAATCATCCCAAACACAAAGTTGTAGAAGTGCCGAAATAGTTTTTTAGGATGGTAAAAACAAAACTATTTATAAGCAACAGTGTTATTCATGGACATGTTACATGTGTATTTATATTCGTAAAAAGTAATTACATTGTTTGGTAAATCTTTTACAGATGATTTTAGATTAAGTACTGGATCATTTGAGAATTAAATTAATGCAGTTATGCAACTTTGTATTTGGAGCAATGAAATATGAATCCTTCTATTTAGAAGCTTCTATTTAAGTATTAGAAGCTGAATTGTCAGATATTAGGTTTACAGCTGGAGTGTTAGAAGTCAGCTATAGATTGTTAGATAACTTTTAACAAAGAACATGTGATGTGAAATTATCTTCCAAGTGTATATAATGTTTTTTACAGCTGATTCAAGATTTGTGATGTTACTGTCTCCAAATTAAGATTTTTACTGGACTATTTTCACAATACAAGGAGCTTGTAATGTGAACTTATTTCTCAAATGTACATTATTTTTTAACAGCTGATTTTAAGACTTCACTATTAAGAATCACTATATTAAAAAGAAGAGGTATAACTTTTAATCTGGTAAATGTAAGCCTGCTTTTCCCCAGGAGGTTTCAGTTCTGGCTGGTTTATACCTTCCAGTTGATTCTACACTGGGTACACCAAAAACCGATGTGTCACTTAAATCTGGACAACCTTACGGATTTGCAGGAATTGCACATCACTAATTGCAAATTTCAAGATATTGGAGTGCAAGAGTAGATTGATAGGTATAGTCTACTGCAGGAGTTAACTGTTGGACTTGATGGGTCTCCCTAAGTGTTAAGGGCTGTTGCTAGAGTAGACATAAGGGTGTGCAACCCCCTGCCTGTATTGACTGGTGAGGCTGGTACAGAGCAGGACTCCCCTCCTTCCAAGGAAATATGGCTGAGATTAATGCCAAGGTTCTCGACAAGAGGTGATCCCTATCCCCAACCTTATCAATCCAGAATATCCTGTCAATGTGGAAGCGGCGCAGAGGTTTTTTAGGACAAAGTGCAATTCCTTAGTTTCTTGTCCTAAGAGAAATAAAATTTCTTTGAATCTGAAAGTTCTGTAATGAACCATCACTGAGGATCTTCTTGTATCAAAAGTGAAGAATCAGTGTTTTGGTATGAGAGATAAGTTGGATACTTTTCTTGTTTTTACAAGTAGGTATACAGTTGTGTTGCACAAACACTAAACAACAGCATAGTTTCCAAATTTGTTTTCACTATTAAATTGGGGCTTTGAGCTTCAGTGTTGTAGAACTATTGCTGAGTAGTCCCCTCATGATGATAGTGACCTTTTGTTATTTTTTCAGTAAACAAAGTGAGATGTGTCGTCAGCTACTGGTGCAGTTATACTTGCGAGTTCCCAGCATTATTACGCAGTTGTCGGAATCAGAGCTCACCAAGTACCTCAGCAATTCTCCTATATCAGGTAATTATCTCTTTTTAAACCAAAAAAAAAACTTTAATCACTATTGTGGTTGCTTATGGTCAATCAGCTGTTAAGACAAAGTGGCCGGTACAAGGATAGTTTGTTGAACGTTTACTGTGATTGGGGAACGTTGAAGTGAGTCAGTCAGTTGGTATTGGCTAGAGGTTCCAGTCATAAGTATTATACTGTCGACAATTATGTTTTGTAGTTTCATCGATATTTAACCATCCATTGTTAATACTCATATTCGGGTTTATGTGTGGGGATAGTTATATGGCAAATAGTAAATTCCATTAACTTCATTTACAAACTAAATCAATATGCAGTTTTTCTAAACGACAAGCATGTGACCAGGGATGAGTTTAAGTCCTTTTTTCACTAACTTTGGATGTCTCAATTTGTTGTAAGAATCACATAATAGAGACAGATATTACATTTGAGACCACTTTAATTCATAGTTTTTTTAGATAAGGAGTTACCATTTATCTTCAATAGGTGAAATCCTCTTGCTAATTTCTTACAGATGAAATTATTTTAAATTCAAATGATAAGAATTGGATTTACATATTTCACAAAATAAACTAAATGAAAATTTCAAATCAAACATAAAGCCTGTAGGTTTGTTTTTCCTTATAAATAAAACTTAATATCTATTGTTCTATCACATATCTATGATCAATCATATCTTGATCATTGAGATCATTACAGTGACAAAACCAAATTGTAATTTATTCTACAAATATTTATTTTAGTAAAACATTTTTTTATATTTGAGCCAGTTCAGCAGAGGAAAGGTCTTTATTTGATTCACAGTTCTTCTACTCTAATTGTGTGCCTTCTTTTCAGTTGAGTAGAAAGGCCATTTACTATATTCTGATTGAGACATAAATATAATTGTTCATCGAGCTGTGAAAGATTAAGCATAGTCTTGCTCAAACACAACACCAGACTTTGGAAGACCATGATGCTTGGTTTGGGTTGCTCTTTTTATCTCTTCAAAGTTTCATCATAGTCTTCAGATGATGATGGGCATACCTCGCTCCGTAAAATCAACACCTTTAGCCCATACAAATCTTGTATGCACTTCTTAATTTGTTGGAATCTTCTATGGTTGGCCCTCATGCTTTTAAGGTTATAACTAGAAAATGCACAGCAATTTGATGCTCTGCTTTACATAACTGGAAGCAGGTTGAACTACAGTGCACACTGATATGAAAATGGTGACGAGCTCTCCTGTACTTGTTTTGCTACTCAACAACAGAGGTTTCTTTTTGGATGATCCATGTATTTTAACTAAACAAGTTGAATTTGTTTAACATTGTTAATTAAACATAGTGAAGAACCTTTATCCAGGTTTTTTATTTGAATCTCGAAGGCACACAATACTCTTGTAACCAACTTATCATATATATATATATATATATATTATCTACGTGGCATGTTTGTAAAATATGTAACTCAGTACAAAAACAATTTATTTTTTAAAAGAACTTTTCTGCATAGTTGTTGCTCATCATATTGAATAAGAAGCTTCTTAAAACCCTCTATGTAAAAATTTATCGTCAGCGATATCCATTGATCAACTGGATGTAATAACCTCGTCATAAATAAATAAATAAATAAATAAAAATGCCTTTATTAATCCAGCGCTTCTCAGTACAATACTGCTTTTCAGAATTACTGTCGTCTAAAAACTAAAATAAATATAAAAAATGACACAAACTTAGTTTGTTCTCATAGTCACAGAACTTACAGCCCTATGACCCATTTTTGTGAAGAAGGAAGAGAGTATAATCAGAGCAATCAGTTAAGTTTAATATATATATATATATATATATATATATATATATATATATATATATATATATATATATATATATATATGCTTTATTTGGTTGTCATATTGCCTGAGTTTAGGGTGAGTGGCATTTCTTCCCCCAGGTTAATCTAGAGCTTGCTGTCTTACCTTATAGCTTTTGGTAATTCTAATCAACAACATTTAGTACATGCCAATCCCCTATACCTATTTGTGTGTTATGTTTAGTGATGGGAAGCAGTGTGCTGGATTCTATGTCTCACACCCTACTGACAGCACTTACGGCGACCCCACCATCCAAGGACTGGCAGAAGAGAGCAGGAGACCTGGAGCTGGCCACCAGGAAGATGGCTGCCACCCATCCACTGCTCGTTCTCAGGTATATAATAGGACTAGTATACAACAGAAACTGGTATATAATAGAACAGGTATATAATAGAACTCAGGTATATAATGTGTGCTAACATCATCTTAATTAATTTGAGCTGTCATATTTTTGAAAATTGGAACAGATATTTCAAGTGTATTTGTAAGCCCAAACCTCCCTGAAAAGTAGAATTTTCACAAAAATTGTTTATGTTTAACTGTACTATAATGTCCAGTAATAAAATTAATTTATTGGTGATATTTATTCTGATTATTTAACTGTCAATATATCATAGTATAAAAGTTATATACTGATATTAAACATTGTTGTTAACCCATTAAGGAAGTAGTTAACTTGATTATGAACTGACCTGTACAAAGCAATTAAAATCAGCTCTTTTGCAGGCAGTTGGTAAAAAAATTCATAAAATAATTTCTATTAAAGATAAACTTATAATTTTTGTTTTGTTTTGTAGAAAACATTGTGTTCTTTAAAAATAAAATATACTCACGGTAGATAAAAAAAAAATTGTAAAAAATATAAAATATAATGATTTTTTTTAGAAATTTTAAAATTTTAAAAGCAATTTGCTATAAAAACTATTTAAAAAATTTTAAGCCATCTAAACTATATATTTTCTGAAACTTTATAATGTTTTTTACGTGTAAAAAAAAAACTTAAATTTATATCTGTAAAAATAAACATGCGACAAAAAGTTTTGTGATCACTTACGGTTCTGCATTTGCGATTTCATCATGAGTTGTAGGTTGCCATGGAATTTAGTCTATATTGAAATGAAATTTTAAAACACTGGATAACTGTAGTAGTTACTAAGTCTTATTATTTACACTATATACACATGCTTCTTCAGGATTTTAGTAGTTTAGCTTGGTATGAAAATCCTTGAAACATTTTTCAAGATGCAGTGGAACTTGACACCGGTCGCACATCCAAGCAGTCTCAGACCTCTTGTTGTGGGAAGTGCAAACTTTACAAGCTCTGGTCGGTTGAACAATTATGTCCTCAACACTACATCACTGCTGTTTTCGGAATCAAACTCAAAATCACTATCTAAATAACGGTCCACTTCAGAAGAATGTAAATTTTCACGATCCATTATGCGCACATAACCAAAAAGTTACAAACAATATACAAACACGCAGTAAACGGCGTCGACTGCCTCAAAACAAACAGATGACACTTTACAATAATAGAAAAAGGGAATCAACAGGTTGGCCAACTGACCAAAACTATATTTTGTTAGTCAGTATAAACGTTCACAAAGGACACGCCAACGATATCTGTCAAAAAATTATAGAACTATGTCGGTAAGTAACGACGCAGTACAGACATCGAGTCAGGCTCGTGTGTCTGCATTCAGTCCGCTAGGAGCGGCATCGAGTCAGGCTCGTGTGTCTGCATTCAGTCCGCTAGGAGCGGCATCGAGTCAGGCTCGTGTGTCTGCATTCAGTTCCGCTAGGAGCGGCATCGAGTCAGGCTCGTGTGTCTGCATTCAGTCCGCTAGGAGCGGTATCGAGTCAGGCTCGTGTGTCTGCATTCAGTTCGCTAGGAGCGGCATCGAGTCAGGCTCGTGTGTCTGCATTCAGTCCGCTAGGAGCGGCATCGAGTCAGACTCGTCTGTCTTCCTCAATGGGTTAAAATGTGTAACCTGTAAAGTACTTAGGGTACAAGTACACCTACAGTGACGCTAAACTATCAAATACAGTATGCATATGGAACAAAATACTCAGATTGCATCACATTGTGTTCTGTGTATTTTGTTCCATATGTTAACAAAATAATAAAAATAAAAAATAAAATTGATTGTTTCATGCCATTTTGTATTGCATCACATCACGTTGTGTTGCTGTCATAATTAGGGAACCGTAAAAATGTGATAAATACAGAATACCTGTGTAATGTCGTATGAGGTGTTCCAGATCAATTGTGATAGACCTAATAATAATTATTGTAGAGTAGTGAACTAAACTGTACCTCTACAAAACCAATCCTTGAAAACGGTTTTTCATGAAAAGTTCAGGTGTACCAAAATTTATAGGTCTGGGGTTTGATTCTTGAGTTTTTCAAATGTAGACGTATGTCAAGTTATATTTAATTTTAAAGGTCTTTGTAAGCCAAACACTTTTGTAAAATTGAAACTCAACTACTTTCTTTCATTTCAAAATGAAAAATTTTGGGTGAAATGTACCAAACTTTACTTATTACACCACAATAATTAGTTGTCAAAATACATTTTTTTTTAATATTTATTTTTACAATAAACCAGGGTTACTTTGGTATGCAAAATGATAATACTTTTCCCAAATTAACACACATTGTGCATAATTTTGTTCATCTTTGCAAACCAATTTTGTATTAAAATATTTTTATAGCTCTAATAATATTTGCATTAGGATAAAAAATGTGTTTCTTACAAAATTTTAATAAGTTTTTAATTTTATAGTAAAATGTTAAGGTGATTAAATTTTATTAAAGTAAACAAGAATGGATCAAAATCAACAAAAAGGTTATTTGAAATCAATATTGTTTTTTATATAGTTAAATTGCACTATTTCAATTCAAAATTGGGCATATTGTTTTGTCTTTATCTTTTGAATAAACAGATAGTTATCTCAATTTCTGTTTATACATATGTTTTATGAATTCACACACATCTGTGCTGTTTTATCTTTTCTATTAAAACAGCTGTTCATAAAATTGCAACAATTAATATTTCTTGTCGTTTATTTGAGAATTAATATTATAATAATCATTAATTTTTCAACCAATTTATAACCTACTGAAGTTTTAAAAAAAATGACATTTTTCAACTAAAATACAAGTGTGTAAGTCATTTCAAATGTTATAAAATGCCAATGACATTATTGTTAACACTTTGTACCCTGGGCCCTTAATACATGTTTCGGCGTGGCTCCCTGGGGGTTTTATGATGATTTAATAAAATTCTGTGTTATTACAGTAATTATGTTATAAACTCATACTATATATCTTTTTAAAGATAGAGATACATACTTTTTTTAATGTATACAAATATAAAGTTTATTTTCAAAATAAAATTATTACATAATATTGAATGTTATGTAAAAAAATACAAAAAAAGTTTTTGCTACATAGCTTGTTAGTTCAGGTAGTTCGCCTTAGTGTGGTAATTTTTAAAGCACAATGGTCTAAATCAAATACAGGATCTCGCAAATTTTCGTTTAGATCGTTCATAAAATCAATATTTGGTCCCAGGTGTGTATCAAAATCATCGTCACTTTCCGACTCGCAGTCAAACAAAAGATAGCGAATTGCATCACTTTTGATTTTATCACCCATATTATTTAAACTTGAAAATAATAAGTAAATTATATAAAATAAAATCAACGGAAAGTCTACAAAGGAACGGATGAAAGAACAAAGCGAGTATAAATACAAAACAAAACACACGGATAACCTCACATTGCTTGCATTTGCCTTTACTTCATTCAGTAAAACTAAAGTTCTGATTTTTTCAAACAGTTAAATTCACATTTAGAATACATTATAATAACATTTGCTTCAGTATTTGTCAGCAAGATTTGTAGAAAACTTAGTAAGGCATCACTAAGACTCACAACAAAACACAACGTGAAACACTACAAAGCAAAATTACAGTACCGATCATCAGCCGCGGCGCCTACGATCAGCTGTCTAGACTCGCTTGTAATATGATGATAAATATACGTATTTCATTACTAAAACGTGACCCAGGGATCTCAAAACCAACAAATACGAACTTAGACAACCAATGAACATAATAAAAATGTTTGAATCCTAAAATAAGATGACTGAATAATACAATTAAATAACACGACCCGAGGTATACTCGGGCTCCGGTAGCAGGCGCTGCCGACGCGGCCTGACCTATACTCGGGCTCAGGGTACAAAGTGTTAAAGGAAACTATTAGTAGTCTAGGATGTCCAAGATCAATAATTAAACATAAGTGTAATTAATAGATCGTCAGCACATGTATAACAATGGGCTGCTATAAAAACCTTTCTTGATGGTTGCCTATGGTATCCTTGTTGACAATAACTGTCAATAAATCGAATCTCAGTATTTTAATTACTGGATATATTGAATTTTTGAAATTCCCTGTCAGGTTTGGTGTATTAAGGATGACTGTACTTCTCTCCATGAACTGATCCATATGAGGGAGGTTTCTATGGGTCAAAGCAATATTTGATTTGAAGTTCTCTTCCGAGAGCATATTCATGGAACTATATTAAGTTAATCACAAGAGGGTAAAACCTCATCAAACCCAAACACTGTAATCTCGTACTGCATATAATAAAATTACAATTCGTGGAAAATTGAAATGGCAAGTAATGAATTCTTGTATATTTTTGTAATCCATTGCCATTAAAACAAAAAAAAATCATAAGAAGCTTTTGGTCATAAAAAGCGTTGATTAATAAACAAATTGTTACAAAGTAATATTTCTTTAAATGTGTATATTTGCATTATTTTAGTCATGTAATGTAAAATATATGCCACCAGTATCTCTAATTTTCAGAGACAAACATAAATATGATTAAGGTGTTCATTTATAAAACTTTTGACCGACAGAAAACCATGTCCCCTAGATTTACTACAATGTTGTGCAAAATGCAGAGAGATAACATTTGCTTTAAAATCTGTAAGTAACAATTGTGATTATGGGATTAGAAATATCCCATTTTCTAATCGTCAGAACCAGTTCTAGGTATTTAATGTTAGAATTTACGTGTGTACGTAGGGACTGATCAGTTCGTTCTGTTTCTGTGACAGGCAACTGACAATGCTGTCGGCAGCGTTGAGAGGTCGGGTTCACCTGGAGTTTCCTGTGTTCCGATCCCGGAACCATCTGTCCCTTTTCACTCAAGTACTAGGATTGCTTGAGCTGCTTAAGCCTCATCTTTTCCGAGCAGAATATTCCACAGCACTCCATGGTACCTTCGATACCTACTTTGCTCTCTTCAAGGTTAGTCTCTCCTCTTGTATTTGATTTATACAGGTTTGGAGTAAGATATGAAATATTTGTTTGGTTATCTTTTTCTCTTTTAGATGTAGAAATAGGATACAAAATTAAATTTTAGTAATATCTGTCCTAATTATCTCTAATTTTTCTATGAGTGCGTAGATAAATGTTTTTATAATTACTTATTTATTACTATTAATATGCAATTTCATTGTTTTGGAAAATTAATTTGCAGCTGGTGAACAGTTAGAAGATCCTATTCAACTCAAAAATATCAAGGACACAAATGTGGAGTACCATATAATGGAACGTTGTTAAGTCGGGCTATCTGGGCTCTGGGGGTTATACAGAGATATCAAGGAAATACTCTGTTTTGACTCATCAGTGAGTGTTGTCATATCTTTTATATCACAATGGATAGGTATTTCTCATTTAAAATTGCACAGCAGTTGTATTTGACGTTTGTACATCACACATCAATCCACATTTTAAAAAGAAATGATTGTTTTCCTAAATACAGGAGAGCCCAGATAAAGGGGTCCAACTTAATGAAGTTCCACTGTATTTTTAAAACAACAATACAGTAATGATAATAATAATTTTCAACCCATTTGTGATTTCAGAACCATGGACAAATGAAAGATATGGGAACACTGCTAAATCGTTTTGTAAGCCTGCTAAAAGCATACATTGGATACAATGCTGAAGAAGCTCTTCGTTACTTACAAACTCAAGCACCTGCCATCAGGTAATTCAATCAAGCTGTTCTTAAAATGCTTGTTATCACTGTTTGTTAAAAGTGAAACATGTGGAATGGCTTCCAAATTGTTTAACTAGCCTACTGAAGCATACATTGGACATAATGCTGAAGAGGTTCTCTATTTCTTACAAATTCAAGCACCCATCATCAGACAATAGTCTCTACTGGTGAGAGGTACAGTATAAACTGACTAAATGCTTATATCCAAACTTTATCTCGCAGTTTGGTATGATAGACTTTGAATGGTTTAAACTGATGATTGAACTTGAATGGTCACCCAATCTAGACTGTATGTGCAGCTACTTCACATTTTTATTTATTAAATTGCTAACATTACCCGAAGTTTAATGAGTAACATAACTTATTGACCATTAAATTATTTAACAACTCATGTGAATTGCAAAAACTTAGACACAATTTAACACACCAATTCCTGTTATTTTCAGCTAGCAGCTTTCACGGACCATCTCAATCTTTGAAATATGAGGGCTATCAAGAAAGTAGATTATGTTTTGGTATAAACAAAAAACAAAGTACAAGAAAAAAAATTGTCGTACATTCATTTCAAAGTGACAATAAAATACTATTTTTCAGCATAGTCACCATACAAATTTAGGAACTTATCATAGCAGTGAAATAGTTTTGAAAGTCTAGTGTTATAAAATTTGGCTGCCTGAAACCAACCAGATAGTCACACCCACCCGTAGTTTCATGTCGTCATCAAATCTTGCCACAAAATTTATGGTAACCTAATTTCTGCATAACAATTTTGTGTAACAAACTCCTTTCTAAAAACTAAGTGAGAGTTTTGTTATTGTAAATCGGTGGTCTTCTTTAATCTTCTCATCGACTTTAGAGACAATGAAGTCACAATGCTTGGCCATCAACTTTGTTCGCCATCGCGCAAATTACTTTGGCTATTTTTAAACTTAATGCACTACTGACACACTCCACCTTCAGTAATCACACTGTTCCCATAAACTTTAGAGAGTTGGCAATAAATCTCAATTGGTTTATTGTGCACAGCCAACAAAAACCGTATTATTGACCGCACTTCACAACTTGCGGGATTTTCAATTGCATCACACATTTTAAACTGTTATTGTAAAACAACAAGGAGCAACAGTATCCTCTCAGTAGCACTGATGGAAGCCACTAAACGGGGAAACGCCCTGACATAAAAATAGCCGTGATAGTCCAGCCCCTAACTGCTACATAGCGAAACTTAATTTACTTTCTGGATAGCTCTCACACTTGCAATCACTATTTAGTTGAAATTTTGTCGTTATTTTACGTAATGTTTTTGAAAATAACTGACTATTATATCTTAATTAAGTGATTAGTCTGAGTACAGGTTTTCACTTATTACTTTAATTTACTCCAATATTTTGATTAATATAAATTTGGTTTACCTATTTCAATCAAATTAAAGTAACTATTACAAAACCTGTCATATATCTCTTTAAATTATATTGACATTAAATAGTAATAGATAAACTCAGTTGTAAGGGTATATTTTATCCCATTGATTGATAATTTGTCTTTGTTCACAGTCCTAATCTGGTACAGACACCAATTTACTGCAGATTCTGGTGGAAAATTGGCCTCAGTCTTAATATGTAAATAGTATTGTTTATATATTATATTAACTGTTTTATATCGGTAAAACAGTTAATATTTCCATATTTCGTTAACAGCAGAAGGCCTTATTAGCATACAGCTTTCTTCACGTTTAAATTTGTGGGAGAATGACAGGATTATAAACAATTTGCTTTTGCTATTGATAAAATCTGGAACATGACATTTCAGGAACTGGTATCTGCTTTCTTCTTCAGGTATCAAACTGTAAAACATAAATTTACACTTATCTGCCATGGGGCAAGGATCATGAGTTGTTTTACGTATCTGTTTTGTTCAGTCGTGTTTTTTTTTTCGTTGGTGTTGATTTTAAGTGTATTTTTTCATGTACCATTCTACTGTTATTGAGTTGATTTGTTTACTATCTTTCTTGCAAGCCTTACTCTATTTTTTATGGTTTGACACCTGAATAAGGTGCTTGCCAACTTTGATGATAGGAGCAAAAGCTGTTTCCCCATTATTGCTCAGTGTTAGTTCTTGCAGTGGCAAGTTCAATGTTGTTGTATATTCTTGCCTCTGATTAAAAAGAAATATAAGTTTATATTCAGTTGAGTAAATACTCTGTAAATATTATTCTTGTTTTGTACATATTATAAAATAATACAGTTATGTTATAATTTTAGTACTCCTAAGTGTATTTTCCGGAAGTTCTTTGTATTAACATAACCTCATATTATAAGAAATTTTCATTATCTGAAACATGATCAGCCCCGATTATTTTTATAATTTCGATTTGACTGTATCAAAATTTAGTTTATTACACAAAGACTACGAAATGATTTAATGTGCAATGTTCCAGTGAGCTGCAAAGCCAGAATCACAGCCTTGGTAGTGTGTGCATCATGATGTCAGGTGTGAGAGGGGGAGGCGAAGTGTTGGTGTCTGTCCCCACCCCTGCCGACACCTTCCCCCTCCACTGGGACAGTATCCTCATGGGTCTCAAGGGTCCAGGTAAGACTATTTTAATATAATTTCCTGTCTTTAAATTATAGATTTGATTTGATTTTGAATTGATTTTGCATTTTCATTTTGAATTAAAATTGTTTTCATCAGCAATACTATTGTTTTTTGATTTATTTATGTTTTCAGTATTTATTTTTCTACATAGTTTTGTTTAGTCCCATTACAATGCTTAACTGAACTAATATGGGAGTTTTAGGCTAGAAGTTTTAGGTTAATTTGGTGTGCTCATTTTAATGTCACTACATTAGGAAGAAGAGATATAAATTAGTCTATTAAATATAAGCCTACTCTTCCCCAGGAGGTTTTACTTGTGGCTGATTTATACATTCCAGTTAAACCCACACTTAGTACAGCAAAAACCGATGTTTCACTTAAATATGGGCAACCTTTCGGATGTCCAGGAGCGGAACATTACTAACCGCAAATTTCGAGATATTGAGATGCAAAGGTAGATCAATAGGTTTTAGTCTACTTCGGGATATGAATGTTAGAGTTGGTGTGACTCCCTAAAGTGTTAAGGGCTGTTGCTAGAGTAGACATAAGGGTGTGCCACCCCTGCCTGCTTTGACTGGAGAGGCAGGTACAGAGCTGGATTCCTCTTCTTTCAAGGAGACAATAATACTGAGATTAATGCCCAAAATCCTCCCTCATTCAGAATATTCACTCTGGAAGCAGCGCAAAGGTCCTTTTGGGATGAAGTGCAATTTCTCAGCTTCTTGTCCTAAGACAACAAAAAAAGACTTCTCTTCAGACTATATTAAAACTCTTATATACCAGGCCTTTTACCCTTTTTAATGTAGAGGCATTAAGTAATAATAAATAAGAAAAGATAAAATATTTATTGAAATACATTAATAAAACTATAATCTGAATCACAAATATTTGTAATGTTATAGCTCATTACAATGTTTATATGCATTATAGACTAAGCTAATTTTACAACTGTTACACAACACTCTATGGTATTAAGCAACAGCCACAAGATAATATCATACAATAATCAATACCAAAAAATGCTGTAACCAGCAAATGACGATTTCAACACGGAATAATAGGACAAAATGTTCATGTATAAACAAAATTTCCTTACCTCAAATCAACAATCACAATGAACTTTGATATTTTAGCGGGCCTGGAGTGAAAGGTTTACATGTGCACCTTAAGCAGTAAATATGTTACAAGAATTTTCCAATCAAGGATCAATGGATTTCATCACTATTGGTTATTAAGTATGAAGAAATCCGTACATAACATTGAGCTTTCCACCATTGACAGTGAAAATAATTTGTGAAAAAGTTTTAATACCAGTGTGTGTGTGTGTTGTAGATGTGCTGGCAAGTTTGCATGAGTTGGACAAGGTGTCCAGTGGTCGTCCTGCTCTGTTAGCGCCCGCAGTTAGTGATTTGTGCGAGTTGGTACTATCTCCTAGCAGCTCAGTACGAGGCTTAGCTCATGGTCTGCTGGTGCGTCACCTGCGTCATGCTCCACATTGTGCACTTTCACTGCTGCCCGCCTATCTCTCATGCCTCAACTGCGGTCAGTACGAGGTTGTGTCTTCAGCACTCGCCAAACTACCTGAAGTTGTTGTCTGCTCTCAAGGTCAGTTTTCTAAACATTTATGATTTTTTAAGATAAAAAATAAAGAATTACTGTTTTGAGCTGTTAAGCATCCAACGATACACTTTAAAAGATGTAGGAATGATGATAGTCCTTAGTCAGAATATTGAGTGTAGAAAAAGACATTTAGTTATTGTTTGGTCATGCTTATATTTTTCTTTAGACTATAGAAGAACGATGTTAATGCTTGCCCACATGCAGCAAAACAAACTAAAGATCTCATCACAACATTTAGCTGAGAACAATTTGATAATTCTTTACACAGCTCCAATCTAACATCCAGTGACTACAATGTGTTTTTGTAACTGAAGATGCATTGCTAATGCGCCTCAATGACAACAGCAATGAAATATTGCATTTCAGTATCTGTTAAATCAGACGGCAAACTTCTTCTATCATATTGCGATTTACAAAATGATTTTTCTGATATGATGAATGCCTTAATATTGTAAAACTTATGTAAAAATGTAGATAATAGAGAGGCCTTTCAAATAAAAATAAAATTTTTACAAAAAGTATACTTGTTTTTTTATATTGAAATGCTACTTAATTAAACAGCATTACTTGTAATTTTACTACGCTTTTAGAAAATCAGATAGGAGTTTATATTCATAGACTCTTTTATTATTTACAAAAAGAATATCACGGATCATGGACTAACTCAAATAAACAAATTGACATTCACCACAACACAAGGCAACCACTGAACTGTTACAATTGCCATTGGGAATGAACGAGTATGATGGAGGAAATATGTTGGGGGAGGAGAGGGAGGGAGAAAAGTTGCATATATTGTTTAAATAATTATTATTGTTGATGTAATTGTAAATAAATTTAAAGTAAAATGAAATTACGGTGTTTGTTTCAAGTTTTGTTTAACTATATATATTAATGAATTTACTCATGCATTATGTTTGAATATAATGTGTTCATCATCATCATCATCATCATCCGACGTTTCCGTTATCACGGGTCGTCGTACACAGCCTCCTCCACTTTTGTCTGTCATTCCAGGTCTCCTCTTCCTCCACCTGTATTTTCTGTAGTCCCCTTCTCTCTATGTCTTTCATGTGTTCATGTGTCTGAATGTGTTCATACTACATTTAAATACTTTATAAATTTCATTTCTGAATTTCATAAACAAATAAAAAAAAATTAAAATTGAAATATTTTTAGACAAGGAATACATACAAGGTGTTTGAAAAGTATGGGTACGGCTTAATATTTTAAAAACCATAGGAGATAACATCTATAAACTTTGCACAGTGCCATATGGCTATGTAAACTATTTTCCCCTGCTATTACCATGACATGCCAACCAGGGGGGACGGCCCACAGATGAAAACATGGAAATCTTAAATGAAAGCATGGGTCATTTGAAAGAGCTCACTTAGTAGAGTTGAATTCCGCAAACCGCATCTCAAAAGGTTTATCCAATCAGAAATGGCGGGTTGTTTTAAGTACACATTGTGAAGTACATTATGCGCTGCCATTTCTGACTGGATCGTCATATTCTGATGCGGTACGCGGCGTTTCACTCTACTAACCGATGTGCTTTCACTGACTTTCTTTAATTAGCAAGTTATGTCATAAATTTATAACACAATAAATTCGTCGTCTTTATGTTTATGAATTAATTAAGTTCTACCATTGTTCTTTGTTGGTGAAATAGTTAACTTACCACTTAATTTTTTAATTAAATTTTTTTTAAATTTTTTATAAATACTAATCAGTGAAACCATTAATTAGTAGAGTGAAACGCCGCTTACCGCATCAGAATACAATGATCCAGTCAGAAATGGCAGCGCATAATGTACTTCACAACATGTACCTAAAACAACCCGCCATTTCTGATTGGATAAACCTTTTGAGATGCGGTTTGCGGCATTCAACTCTACTAAGTGAGCTCTTTCGAACCCATGCCTTCATTTAAGATTTCCATGTTTTCCTCTGTGGGACGTCCCCCCATGGTTGGCATGTCATGGTAATAGCAATAAAAAATAGTTTTCGTAGTCATATGACACTGTGCAAGGTTTATAGATGTTATCTCCTATGGTTTTTAAAATATTAAGCCGTACCCATACTTTTCAAACACCCTGTATATTGTTTTCTATTGTAACTGTTAATTTTTGTTTTTACGATTAAAATCAAAAAAGTTATGTCATAGTTATTGAATTATTGTTTCAGAAGTTGCGCTGTCTTTACTGGAAACTGTGTTCTGCTTGGGTCTAACGCAAAACATGGATACAGTTCCTTGCATCACAAGATCCTTGGCTCTGCTCAACCTGCAGACTGGTTGTTAGTATCTCAACCAGTATCACTGTATCATTGTTAGATGTGTCCCTGCCAGTATCACTGTATCATTGTTAGATATCTCAACCTGCAGACTGGTTGTTAAATATCTCAACCAGTATCACTGTATCATTGTTAGATATCTCAACCTGCAGACTGGTTGTTAAATATCTCAACCAGTATCACTGTATCATTGTTAGATATCTCAACCTGCAGACTGGTTGTTAAATATCTCAACCTGCAGACTGGTTGTTAAATATCTCAACCTGCAGACTGGTTGTTAAATATCTCAACCTGCAGACTGGTTGTTAAATATCTCAACCTGCAGACTGGTTGTTAAATATCTCAACCTGCAGACTGGTTGTTAGTATCTCAACCAGTATCACTGTATCATTGTTAGATGTGTCTCTGCCAGGACTTGGTTTATGAAAGAGCTGTTCTTTTAATATCTCTTTAATTATTACAAAAATGTTTGTACGTTTTTATGTAATTAGTAAAATAAATCGTTTAATTTAGGTTACAGTAATATGGCTATTGTGTTGTAAATAAATGTTATTTTTTAAGAAAGGATATTTGTTTGTTTTTATGTATAACTCCTATAATCCTTTTAAGGTTTGTCACCAATATATCCAAAACGGCTACATGCAGATTAATTCATATCATGTATTGTATGTCAAGATGACGATATGTAACTGTTTTACATTTTTGATCAGTATGATTTTATTTTCATACAACGTATATCAACTTACGTATTAAACACAAAAGTCTTGTAAATATCAGTTCTGTACCTATTCTACTTTGCTATGAGTCCTGTGGGTAAACAGTGTTCATGTGGAAGAAGTGAACGCTTAACTAAACACAGCAATCAATGGGCGTGATAACTGACACCTTTATAGGTATCTCCTTCAGTGGATCCTGTATTAAGTATTGTAGCCCTTTCGGATTTAAGAAGAAGAAGACTTTGACAAGAGTTTATGGGAATAAGATTATGTAATTCCCACGCTACCCATTTGACAAGGCCTTTCAACTACCATATATTAGTTGAAGTTCTGTAAACTATGTACCTCATAGATCAGCTACATGCTGGAAGCTTATCTATTAATTCCAGCAAGATTACAATCCAGAATTTTTATGACAGGCAGAACACAACACCTTTGAGAGGTGAATCAATACTATGACCTTACAAATTAAGCCTCCCCAAAAGAAATGGTCTTTAATTAATAACTTTCATGCTGGAGTTGGTCAATGCAACTGTTGGGAATTTAAATGGTTACACACACTGAATTTCAATTCTGTGACTGTGGAGTGGCCACTCGATGGTCCTTTTCTGAGCGAGTGACAGCTCTAATTAAGATTTAGGAATCGGTTGTATCATGGGAAATACTTTTTATTTCTTCACTCATTGCTATTGTTTTTAATTCTGAAACATAAACATAGTCTAGTTTTTCATGCAGCTTACAAACCATACATGTATCTCACATGTATGTAAATACACACATGTACATGTATGTATGTACATGTTTTTAATGCAGCTTACATGTATTTTTGGGGATTGGTGTGGTTACTGTTTATTCACGTAATTTTATCCACAGCAATTTAAATAGCACAATAAATTATACAAGAAAAGAAATAAGCCCGGCCAATTCATTTTACCAGTAGCCTGTTAAAGCTGTTTAAAATCCAATATTCATTGGTATAATCTTAGTTTTTGATAATATTTTCACAAGCTTGTAAAGTTAATTACTGTGCAATATACAATAAGATAAGAGTTTTCTCGGTTCAGTAATTTGATTAGTGTATCAGAGATGATAAGCTTAAGGTCACTAGTTCCATCCTAACAGTGCCATATTAAAAAAATGTTATACTTAGTTTTACTTTAGTAAGGATGATTGTTCATCATCTGGATTAAATTGTCTGTGATACACATTTTTCTTGTTACAGACTATGAAAAATTACTAGAAAGCAATGTTATACTTAATGTGAAAAAAATGCTAAAAGAAATATTGTTAATAACACCTTGAGAATTGTTTTGAAGAATAGGCTGCTTTAGTGCCGTTATATTTATCAGAAGCACTTGTATATACTATGTAGTGAATGGGAGAACCCCAGTCTGTTTCATGAGTTACAACTAGTGATGTCTTTGTTACAGAGGTAGATTAAAGGGCTATCATGCACTCAGGATTACTCAAAATCTTCTCTTATCTAGCTAATTGCCGTTATCTTGTATGTAACCTATGATTTGTTTATCATGTGTGAACTTAGAATAACCTAATTTGAATTTAATTTGTTGTTTTCGTGGGAACACAAATTTTGGAAATTAGTGAACACAATCAGTTTTAATTTCCATAAGGGTAATTTTATCTGTAGTTTCATTGTATTTTGTCCCTGTAAACCTTAAAAGAAACATTAAAAACCATGTGTGATGATCTGTACTAAATTCGGTTTTTCCAGCTTTAATAATTCTTTACATATATTATTTGCGATATCGTAAATTGATGTGTAATACCGATTGGATAATCACCTTTTTTAGCACAGAATATATTTTTGAAAGTCAAAATTAAATATAGTGAAAATGTTTCCAAAATTAAGCAGAGAACTTGTTTGTATATTGAGTTTAAGTGTATGTTTTATGTTGCTATTTGCTGCTGATTATTCAATGGTGAACATGCAGGTAAGTGTCGAAATATACTTCTACTCATATGTTTAATTTATTACATTTATAAATAGATTATTAAGGCCTTTAATATGGTTACACTCAATAAACTGAAATAGTTTTAAACTTTTTAAATTTTGTTTATATTACAATGTTATGTTCTAATGTTTAAAACATTTGTAATTGTGAAATAAACAATTAAATAATCTATTTATTTATATCCAAAGTTTTAGGATTCATTGCAAAGTTTGCACAAAACAACACAACATTCATGCAAAAATTTGTAAAAAATGGCATATGGGTAAACTTTAAAAAATGTTACGGTTTTGGTCCCTAAAAATACATATTTAATAAAAAATATGTTTTAAATGATTAGTGATTGAATAGCAATACTGTTTCTGTCCTGGTTCCATGATTAACACCTTCACTGCAACATGAGTCAACCTTAGTTAAATTAACCTAAACATTAGAAAACAAACTTTATCCAAAATAAAAGTAGACCTGGTCCTTTTTTTCACACAAACAGCCACAATTTTCATTGAAGCAGATTCGTATAGCAATGCTCACCTTTATTACCAAATATTGTTTTGCTCATCTGAAATCTAAAATCATCATCATCTTTGAAAATGTTTCTACTGTTTCTTTAAGTCTAGAACACGTCTCCCACATGGCACAATATCTATTATTGGGTTGCAGAGCAAAGTACCTAACTTGAGTGTGCTCTGGGTGAAAGTGTGTTGTAACTGTAATGTATGCGAGTCGACACTGTACTCTCTATGGGTCGGAAGAATAATTAAACTACACATTTAGAGTAACATTGCTCTAGGACCGCTCGTAAAGGAACGGACGGGACGCGGAGGTTACATGACGGTGTCCTGGTGGTGGACTTCGGGTGGACTGCTGGCTGGCCAGCTTGGACCGTTGGTTGTAGGGTAGTGGCGTGATGTGACGTCACAGGAGAGCAGCCTATGAGCATTCTTTATTCTTTTAGACCACATCGTATGTTACATCGCCTGACCAATACATACTGCCAACATCACTGGTGCAGACATTAAATATCACTATGGATACCTACCAACTTAGTACTTATCTCACACTAAAATACACTACAATCCTCCCCCTTAAATACATAAGTCCCCTACAATTTTTAGAAATTTATCAATTACCAATTTGTTTTACAATTCTCCAATTTTTAAATCAATTACAATGAATAAGAAAATTGACATTATACTCTTTATTTTTGTAAGTATAGATTATAGAGAACAAAATAACAAACTCAATATAATCATTTAACACAAATCACAAACACTTCAATCAAAACCAATAAATCAGAATATAGCAATTAATAACACATTGAATGAACACAATAACAAATCGATAATAATAATGCTTAAACAATATTAATTATATACAAGTCACAATTGGGTTGTATTTACAAGTCCATTTTGACTAAAAGGTTTACGATCCCTTAGTGGGTATCGTCTACAACAGGTGTCATTTGTTTGGGTGAAACGCTGGAACTGTTATTGTTTACATTTGTACGTGGGCTGGGGCTTTGCCCTGAGCGTTTCTGTTATTGTTATGGTTTTGCGGAGAGAGGGGGGCAAGGTCGTTGCTAAAAGTACTGGCGACCTTGCGCTCGCTCTGTCCCGCGACTGTATATCGATCGTTTCCTGCGTGTGCTCTGTTGCCACGCTTGCGTCTGGGAGTCTAGGCATTGTTTGTCAACTCAGACATTTCCGGACTACACTGTAAACCTACCAACTGGTCGATATGTCGTTTTCCACCTCATGCCCGTATTCAGTTCAACTAAATACGTGACTGGTCCTAATCGTGAAACTACCACACCTGGTATCCACTTATATTTCTACCTCTGTAAATCTCTGGCTATGATTGGTTGTCCAATAGCTAACTGTCTAGTTTTACTACCCCTTATAGTACAATCGTTGTTTTTCTTGATTATACTGACATTATTGCTTTAACATTTGGGCGAATTAAATCTAACCTAGACTTTAGCGATCTGCCCAACATTAATTGAGCTGGCGATAGATTGGTAGTAGAATGCACTGTATTTCTATAAATGAACATGAAGTTTACTCAAAGCTAATTCTAAATCCTTGGAATTATGAAGAGCTGTTTTCAATTTATTTTTAATAGTTCTGACTGACCGTTCTGCCAAACCATTGGTTTCTGGGTGGGTATGGTGGTGAAAACGTGTGTTTGATACCATTTGAACATCAAAAATTCTTTAAACTCTGACTGGTAAAAGGTGGTCCGTTGTCGGACACTATGTGGTCTACAATACCATACCTACTAAATAATTCCCTTAATTTCCCAATCGTGTGAACAGCTGCCGTTGAAGCAACGGGCAACACCTCTGGCCACTTAGAGTACGCATCTTTTACACCACCAAAAATAACTTGGACTGAAAAGGTCCAAAAAAAAATCAATATGAATTCGAGACCAAACTCGTTCCGGAACATTCCAATGATGCAGGAAAGCCTTGGGCGGTTTTGCTCGTTCCTCCAAACAGGCCTGCACAGCTGTTAGCTAGTTGTTCTATGTCCGGTCGATATTAGGCCACCATACATATGCACGGGCTAATGCCTTCATGCGAACAATACCTATGTGTGAAGTATGCAATTCGTTCAGAATGTTTATTCTGAACCTTTTAGGTATTACCACCCTGTACCCCCACATTAGGATTCCTTGCTCCAAGGTTAATTCCGACTGTCTAATTTCAAATGGCTTTAGATCTGGTTCAGTTACAATTAGCCAACCTAATTCTACATAGGATATTACCTTTTTGATTTCACTATCTACCATTGATTCTCTTTTTATGTCTACATAGCTTAATGGTATGTCATTTTCAGCTAAACACTGCAAATAGGTACCTATGACATTAATATTAAGGTCATCATCCGAGATATCATCTTTAATCTCACTATTTACAGGTAATCTAGATAAACCATCGGCATTGCCATGGTTTTTGGGACTTAACATACACAATCTCATATTGGAAACCACTTAAAAACAAAGCGTATCGTTGTAACCTACTGGCTGCGAAAGCAGGTAACCCTTTCTTTGGTCCAAAAATAGCCACTAAAGGCTTATGATCAGTCTTTAACAAAAACTGTGTACCAAATAAATATTGACTAAATTTCTTAACACCAAATACAATGCTTAATGCTTCCTTATCTCATTTGTGAATAGTTTTTTCTCAGCGCTATTTAACACTCTACTTGCGAATGATATAGGTCTTTCTGTACCGTCGTATTGAATCTGACTCAAAACTGATGCAATGCCATATGGACTAGCATCACTGGCTACCACTAGTGGTAATGCAGGATCATAATGCGCTAAAACTTCAGCAGAGATTAACTTTTGCTTAATCTCTTGTAGTGCCTTCTTACATGCTAAATTAAATACAAAATCGGTATCCTTTCTTAACAACTGATACATTGGGGTTAAAATAGTGGGATATCCTAGGAATGAAACGTGAATAGTAATTAACAAGACCAAGGAAGGCTTTAAGCTGTGTCCACATTTTGAGGTTCAGTGCCTTGACAATTGCTTCAACCTTACTAGGTGCGGTATGCAACCCTTGTTTACTGATAACAAAACCTAAATATTCTAAACTGTCACAGAAAAAATTTACATTTGTTCTTGCTCACTGTGAACCCATTGTCTTCAAGTCTTTGACACACTAGTCTAAGTCTATGCAGTGTTCCTCATTGTTTTTACCTGTTACTAGAATGTCATCTAAAAATACAGTTACCCCCGGGATACCTTGTAATGTTCGTTCTATTCTTCTCTGGAATATTCCCCGGTGCTGAACAGATACCAAAACATAGGCGATTGTAAGCATACAATCCTTTGTGTGTGCTAATTGTACAATACGTTTGACTATCTACATCTAGTTTTAAGCTGCTGATAAGCTGAAGATAAATCTATTTTAGAGAATTTTTCTCCGTTTTGTAGGCTGGCAAATATTTCTTCAATTTTTCGGTAACGGGTGTCGGTCTACCTCCAAGAAAGGATTTACAGTTATTTTTATAATCCCCACAAATTCTTATTTTCCCATTAGCCTTAATAATTGGTACAATGGGAGTCCCCCATTTCACTGGTATCTACTGGTGAAATAACGTTCTCTTGTTCTAGTCTAGTCAGCTCGGCTTCTACTTTTTCTTTAAGTGTAAAAAGGTAACGTCCTAGGTTTTAAAAGTATTTTGGTACTTACATTTTCTTTTAACTTTAATTTAACTGGTGCACCCTTGAAACATCCCAACTTATCCGTAAATACATTTGGAAACTCCATTGTACAGTAATTCTACTTGTTTGTTGTTGTTGACAACAGACGGATTGACAGATGTTTGTTTGTTTACCTCTACAGGTGTGTTTGTGGCTTCCACTGACAGGCGTGCATGCGTCTGCCGCGCTGCCGCCTGCAGTTGGCACAACCCCCACCATGCTCGTGCGATCGGCTGACTGTACATTGTTTACATTACTAGGCACTCTAACTGTTAAATCTAATGCTGCATCCAATCACGCCCTAACAAGGGATTAGCCCCATTAGCTACGATGTATAAAGCTAATTGTTTCTCTTTACCTTTATGTTGTACATTGACCATAACCTTACCTAAAGGCCTGATCTTTTCATGTGTATATGAACTTAATACTAAGCTAGTTGGATACATGTTTATATTTCCTAACTTAGTCTTACAATCTTTTTCTGACATAACTGAAACACAAGCTCCACTATCGACTTCAAATACAATTTCCTTACTTTCCACTAATAACTGTACCGTTATTGGCTCAATTTTATTAATCTTAGTTTCTATTTCTTTAACCGTAAATAGATTGGAAATGTCATACACATCGTCATTGTCTTTATGTTTCCCAGTGATTATCTGAACCGGACTCTGCTGATTCTTTACTTTCCTCTACATAGTGCTGCCTACCTTTATAAACATATTGCTTTTTTATTGCTGTTAAAACTGTTTTCCCTTTAGCTGAAAGCTCCTTAGACCTATTTGTAAAAACATTTGGTTTGTTCTCAATTAGGTTTGTTAACATAATTTTTCGATCTACAAACTCTTTCAAGGTGTCCCTTCTTTTTACAATGATTACACGTGTACTCACGAAACCGACATTGCGATGCTGTGTGTGATCCTCGCTTGCCGCAACAATAGCAGGTGAATGTCTCCCAGCGCCTTCCCGCCGTCCCGATGACACCGTCTCGCTGCGATGCTCGCCGCCTGTGTCCTTTTCGGTATCGACCCGCTGCTCTGCATCCGGTTGAATACGTCCTCCTGCAGTTGTCATCTGGGCCGCCCCCTTCTCAGCAAATTCCATTGCAGTAGCTAGTTTGCACGGCTTTTTCATAAGTGAGGTTCTCCTCCCCGAGAAGTCTTTTCTGTATCTGTTGGTCTCGCAGACCCGCGACTAATCTGTCCCTTAAGTAGTCTGGCAATTTATCACCAAATTCACAATACTTAGATAACTGTTTTAAATGCACAATATAATCGCTAACCGTTTCATGATCCAATTGAATTCCGCCTACTAAATTTAAATCTTTCCGTGATAAAAGAAGGCTTGGGATGCAGATGATTCGCTATAGTGTCCACAATTTCCTTGTACGACTTGTCAGACGGTTTGTCTGGTGGTGTAATTAAGTCTTTCAGTAACGTATAGGTCCTTACACCCATAACACTGTCAACAAAGTGCTTAGTTTCTTTGAATTATCGATATCATTACAATCAATAAAAAACTCAAATCTCTCTATATAAGACTGCCACGATTCTTCCGCACTATCAAAATAACCCATAGACCCGATAGTTGCCATTTTGTTTTCTTGTACACTCCGTAATAACTGTTTAAAATGTCCCCGGTAAAAAATAAATCGTCTTAAACGGCATTAATTGCAACGATTAAAATCAGCTTGTGCGCTGCTTACACCCAAGAATAGTTTATATCGATCGCGTACCTTACTACTCCCGACCGTTGGAATGTCCGGAATGTCCTTGCACATTCGCGGTTATTTGCACGTGTTTCATTACGCTTGTTGCCCTTCCGCACTAAATCACTGTAAATTCACTGTTGCAGTTGTTTTCCTCGTCGCCACTGTAATGTATGCGAGTCGACACTGTACTCCTCTATGGGTCGGGAAGAATAATTAAACTACCACATTTAGAGTAACATTGCTCCTAAGACCGCTCGTAAAGGAACGGACGGGACGCGGGAGGTTACATGACGGTGTCTGGTGGTGGACTCCGGGTGGACTGCCTGGCTGGCCAGCTTGGACCGTTGGTTGTAGGGTAGTGGCGTGATGTGACGTCACAGGAGAGCAGCCTATGAGCATTCTTTATTCTTTTAGACCACATCGTAATGTTACATCGCCTGACAATACATACTGCCAACATCACTGGTGCAGACATTAAATATCACTATGGATACCTACCAACTTAGTACTTCTCACACTAAATACACTACAGTAAACTCTTTTATTTCATGGAAAGAGTTTACAGTTCATCCTGTATGAAATTAATTTTTGGAAATGTAGAAAATTTTATTGTGATTACCAAAATGTTATTAGAGCGCAATAACTGAACAACGTAATATTAGCTTACTGACAACACACCTTAAAATATTGAATGTTATGTCAGTATGAATAATAAAGAAAAACAAAACCTAATCATAAATTTAAAAAAAATCTTACAACTTACTGATTTATAAATGTAACAGGTCATATCATACAGAAACAAAGTTTTTAAATCCTGTAACACAGGGCTACTCAACCTACGGCCCGCGGGCCGAATCCGGCCCGCGAGTCAGTTTTATGTGGCCCGCCTTGTTGCCAAAACAACCAAATTTGTTTACAAGCATTTGAAATATTAAATAAATACAAATTTTGGGAACCAAGCAGTCCAGCCGATTTCACGTAGAACGAGCCGTATTCATTTGTTGGAGTATGAGTGTTGAAAGAAGTAAAGTAGTTGCATGCAGACAGATTTCACTGACTACGGTGGTGGCTGCCGGCTGGCGAATAGAGCGCATGTAAAGCACGGCACAGCGCGCGGTGCGGCGACGTAACCCCTACCCAACTCAAGGTCACCACTCGCCACGTAATTTGTATGTCCTAGTATCCTAGTAGGATTAATTTAAATCAATGTATTCAATTTACTGGTGACTTCTTTATTGTTCCCTCAGAATTAGAGCAAACATCCAAAAGTCTGGATTTATATTTATTTCTACTAAAAGAACCTAAAAATATAATATATTATAAACCTTTACCTAACAACTAATAAATAATAAGAAATTACAATAATCAGGAAACAAGGGCCAAATAACCTTAAAACTCATATTTTGCACAAGATTTCTGGAACAAACCCCGGGCATTACGTTTTGTTTGGGGTTCCAAATCCCCTGGGATGTTGGCCCGTCTGTCCATAAAGGGTTTACAATGTGGCCCTTGAGTAAAAACGGTTGGGCACCCCTGCTGTAACAGACAAAAGAGAAATTGTATGAACCTACTGAGTACTTTTATGACGCTCAACCAAATTTCATGGTTGGACATGCACCTTCATAGGACTCATTTCTCTATGTCTAGGTAGAAATGAAGTTTCATGCAAAATTTAAAGCCTGCAGATAATCTTTATTGAGATACTTACCCCATGATACATTCACATCTTTGCTCATTGTTTTAGGTTTCATAGCAGTGTTTAAATAATAACAGTTCCAGTGAGGTAGAGGGTACTACAAAACAAGAGTGCACTGAAATTAGATCCTGTCATCAACTTTTAAAATTTACGCACATTCTATTATTTATCCTTTTTGCTGTACAAATAATCTATTTGTGTATGAGTAATCGTATTAATATCTCTTGTTAAAATCTCATATATCAATGTGCTTAAAAACTTATTGATTCTATTAATTTATTGTTGCCGTCTTGGTGACTCATAAGACCAATGTAAAGATATTTGCTAGAGCTCACTGAAATAATATGAAGTGACATGCACAATCATTAAACATATAATGTTAATATGTACATGAAGCTTCATGCAAAATTTCAAGTTATAAGTTAGATTGTTATTGAGATATCGTGTGGACAGACAAATAATATTTCCAACCCCAAGAGTGGTAGACCAATTAGTATCCATCCAAATTATTCACACATTTAGTCGAAGCATGCCACGAGTGACCCAGACTGCATTAAAATCATTGCCCACACAAGATTTGTGTGACCCCTGTCCTGAAATGAGAATGTACAAGGTCTGTAAATTAAGTAATGAGACTGATTAAAAAACCATTTTATTTGAAAATATTCACTATTCTATACTGTCACCTTCAAAACAAATTCCTTATGAAGTCACACCACGCTGGAGACTGTTCTTGTACTCATCATAGCAGTGCTGGAACTCCGATACTGAAGGAATAGCCTTCAGCTGGTCAGTCAGAGCTTTTTGAATGCTTTCTACTGTCCCAAAATGAGTTCCCTTGAGGTGATTTTTCAACTTCGGGAAGAGAAAAAAGTCACAAGGACTCAAGCCAGGCGAATAAGGAGGTTGAGGAGCCACAGGAACATTTTTGCTGGCAAAACATTCGTTTATGGAAATTGCTGTGTGACAAGCAGCATTATCGTGATGCAACACCCACTTGTTCTTGATGTTTTGTTTTACATGAATGACCCTTTTTCAAAGCCTTTTAAGACCTTACTGGTAAAAGTGTTGATTGACCATTTGGCATTGAGATAGAAACTCTGTGGATGATTTCGCGAATATATAAAGAACAAAATCAGCATGCATTTGATTTTTGACTTTGCCATCCTTGCTTTTTTGGGCCTTGGAGAGTTTGAAGTGTGCCACTTCATGCTCTGGCACTTGGTTTCTGGGTCTTACTCAAACACCCAAGACTTGTCATCAGTAATGACACTGTTCAGAAAATGGGGGTCATTTTCAATTGAATCCAAAAAGTTAAGGCACCTTTCATTTCTGACGTTCTTCTGGTCTTGTAAAAGGTTTTTGGAACTACTTTTGTGCACATTTTTCTCATTACCAATTCATTGGTCAAAACTTCATGAACAGTGGTGAGAGTCAAATTTAACTCATCTCCCATCAACCGACGATCTGATCGCACAGATCCCGGATTCTATTAACATTCTCATCAGTTCTTGAAGCCTTCTGCTTCATGGTTCATCTTCAATCAACTCTCTTCCTTCTGAAAATGCTTTAAACCACTGAAAAATCTTGGCTTTTGACAAAACACTATCTCCATAGGCCTGCTGAACCTTAGCAAGAGTTTCTGTTTTTTTTTTTTTTTTTTGTTTATTTTTTTTTTTTTTTTTTTCCTTCTGAGGGAAGAGGACACTTTGTCCCCGCACTTAGTCCTAAAAGGACCTTGCGCCTCCCTTACTTTTATTTGTGCCCTCAAAAACCGAGGCTTTTGCAAAAACCAATCAGATTTAAGGGCTCCTGTTCTCTGATGTCCTTGGGGCTGAGGAGAATATGCTCCCAAGTATCTTTTCCTAGTCTCTACGATGGCAGGACAATCCAACCAAATGTGCTCTGGTGACTCCTCCTCCTCTCCACAGAGTCTTCTACATTCGCTGCTCCTACTAAGGCCTACCTTCACAAGGTGCTTCTCAGAGGGCCATGTCCTGTCAACATTCCTAATATCAGTCTTATATCCTCCTTATTCTGTCTAGGAGAGCTGTCCACCCTTTTGCATAAGGAGAGATAAACATTTTGGATATTCTTAAACCCGAGGCTCTGCTCCAATTCTTGTATCTTGTCCTCTTTTCCCAAATCTTTAACCAGAGCTTTACTGCTGGAGAAGGATATTCCACAACCTGGCTCAGGCCCCACCAATATGGATTCTGTTCCCTTTTTGGCGAGGATGTCCGCTTTTCGTTTCCATGAATTTCCTTCATGACCCGGCACCCATCCGAGTGTTACTACTCTGTTATTTGTTGCTAGCTCTGCTAGGGCCTTCCTGCATTCCCAGACCGCTTTCGAATTAATCGAACAGGTATCCAGTGCCTTCAGTGCAGCCTGACTATCAGAGAGGTATAAGGTATGATAATCCTTTTGTCCCCAACTGTGTGAGTCTTCTAGAACATGAATCTATTGCCATGACCTCCGCCTGAAAAACTGAGGCATGTCTTCCTAGGGGCACAGCCATGTCAACTCCAGGTCCATGTATTCCATATCCTGCCCTTGAGTCTAGGAGTGAACCATCGGTGTAAAACTTCAGGACTCCTTTTTTAGGGTAGGCCTCCCTTTTTAATCCATTCCTCCCTACTTCCGATAGAGACCGTGTATGGTTTTTTCAAAGGAGTATTTCTTAACCATAGTATCAGATACTTTGGTTAGCATTTTCAGCCTCAGGGAAATTTTCCAATATCTTCATGTGGCCTTCTAGGGAGGTACATTTATTACCTTTGTTCCTAGAAGCTTCATTGCGCTCATCGCAGCTGTTCTCATCACTTCCTGGCCAAGAGGAGTATAACCCATAAACCGCTTCCATTGCTAGTGTTGGGCAGGAGCTCATTGCTCCCGTGATGCTTAAGCAAGCTAAACCTCGAACACTCTGTAGCCTTTTTGCAGCTGTTGTTTGTTCGACCCTTCGGCCACCACACTAAAGCAGCATATGTGACCATTGGTCTTATTATGGTTTCGTAAATCCAATATATCATTTTGGGTTTAAGTCCCCATTTAAATCCAAAGAGTCTCTTACAGGCCCCAAGGGCCATTATTGCTTTGGATGTCTTGTTTTCTAATATGGGAGTTCCAAGTGAGCTTCTCATCCAGGATTAAACCAGATACTTCACTCCTTCTTTTGTTTGGTTAATGCTGATTCCCTCCAGGACCGGTTTAGCTAGCTGGAATTTCCTTTTCCTGGTAAAGGTAATCATATTAGTTTTTGATGGGTTGATCCGCAGACCTTCCCCATGACACCAGTTGCTTATGAAGTTCAGTTCTGTTTGTATTAGGGCGTTCCAGCCTGCCAATGTTTTTCACTTTAATCATAAGCACTAGGTCATCCGCATAACATAGTAGCCTTATCCCCCTCTCTTCTCTGCTTTTCTTAGGAGATCATCCACTACCATCGCCCACAGGAGAGGAGACAGACTCCCCCCTGGGGGCAGCCTCTTTGGGCCGTGATCCGCAGCCGATTCGTCCCCGGTACTTGGCTTTCACCCTGTCTACTTTTTAGGAGGGCTACTATCCATTTGACTACGTCTGGGGAAACTCCAAAACGTTCCATCGCAGTCTTCATGGATTGATATGCTACTCGGTCGAAAGCTCCTTCAATGTCCATGAAGACGCTGACTAGGGCTTCCTTTTTTCGAAGGTATTCTCCACCTCTCTCACTAAACTGTGGAGAGCAGTGGTGGTTGATTTTCCTTCTATGTATGCGTGTTGTGTGGGACTAAGTGGGTGCACCAGTAATATTACGTCCCTTATGTGTCTATTTTATTATTTTTTCCATAGTTTTCACCATGAAGGAGAGGTTAGGCTTATGGGTCTGTACGAACTGGGTTTTGTTGGATCCCTGTCATTTTTCCGCAAGAACACCACTAGTGCTATCCTCCAGTTCTTGGTATATATCCTAGGGCGAAACTGCTTCTAAAAGAATGCTAAGGGTATTTAATAGAATGTCCAGCCCCTCTTGAAGAAGGGCTGGTAAAAACTCCATCCGCCCCAGGAGATTTTAAATGGCTTGAACGATCTTATCGCCCATTTAATTTCTTTCGTGTGTGAATAGTCCTGTTAGACACCTGTCTGGCTTTTGCCACCATCCCGACTCGGATCCCCCCCCATATAGAGAATAAGTATCCTCATTACGAGTTAGCTGACCCCCCGGGAAGTGTGTCCTCCAGAAGTAGTTTCTAAGGTCTCCTTCCTGTTCATTGTTAGGTCACCATTGTCCTTTACTAGAGTCCCCATAGGATTTTGTATGCTCCGTTTGGAGAGTTTTTTGAAGCCTGGATGCCTCGGGAAGACTGTTAATATTTTACAGAAATTCCTCCAGGTTCTTCTTTTATTTTGTTCTAAGTTCTTTCTTATATTCATTTTGGGCCTGTAGATAAGGGAGCCATCGTCTGTCCTTTTTGCCCATTTTAAATAATTTCCTCGTTTGTTTCTTAATGTTTCCAACCTCCCAGTCCACCACGGCACATCCCTCTTCAACCGGTTTTGCCTGGGAGGACAGTTTTTCTCGTAGGCCTTTATTATAGCTTGCTCTACTATTTGTGCAGACCTTTCTAATTCAAATTCATTTTTCTGAAAGGGTCCTATTTCTTCCAACTCTTCTGCCAGGGACTCTCTGTAACCTCTCCAGTTTGGTCGATTTAGGAACCCTGTGGGTCACGTATCTTTCCCCTATCTCCTCTATGTCGAACCTAATTGGACAGTGGTCCGATAGTGAGGGCCTCCTTGAGACGTTGCCACCTTACTATATTTATGTTTTTTGAGTCCTGTAGATAGGGTTATGTCCAGGACTTCTTTCCTATTTCTAGTTATAAAGGTTGGGCTTGACCCTCTATTCTCTAACACTAGATCATTGCTGAACATAAACTGTAGAAGTTCCTCACCTCCTCTCTTGTTTGTGTTCGTACTTCCCCAATACGTGTGGTGAGCATTGCAGTCGCAGCTGAGAATGAGGGCCGAGCCTCTATCTCTGCAGCTCTGCAATAGTCTTTCTAGTTATTTTGGTGGGCAGCTTGTTGACGGGTTGGGGAAGTAGGCTGAGGCTATAGTAACCTCTCTGTCCCCTTGCAGTGAAGCCACCTTCACTGTAGCCGCCACCAGATCCTTGTTATTAGATCTGTAATCGGAAAGACTGTTATTAGTTTTGAAGTTAGAATACAAGTTCTTGGGTTTTCAATTGTTCGATCATAAATGAGATTACCTACCTGAGTTGTCAGTCCTCTGATGCAACCTCTATTGATCCAAGGCTCCTGGATTTAGGGCGATATCCAGGCCTGTTGAGATAAACCTTCTTCCCAAGATGTCAGTTGCGCCCTTTGCATGGTGTAGGTTTATCTGTATTAGGCGCATACTTACGCCTTTTTCCCACCTCCCCCAGGTGGTCCATCCCCGTCTCTTCTTCTGATTGCTTGGAGACTTTATCCCTATTTCTTCCTCGAGCGAGACGGATGGTCCCTTTAAGCGAAGGTCCCTTCTTCAAGAAGAGAGAACAGGTGGGGTCTTTCTTCTTCGACCGCTGCACTGGCTTGTGGAGTAGACCCTTTAGGTAAGGTATGTACAGATTGCTCTGACACCTTCGTGGCCTCCTCCACTTCCATCTCTTCAGCGGTCATTTTTTCTGTGGTGACCGTCTCAGATTTCTCTGTAGTCCCCTCTTCCCTTTGTGGGTTGTTCTATGTTTCCTTGATGTTTTTTCTTCAGTCTAAGCTGAACTTTCCCAAACTTGTAGCCGATCCAAGGACCTTCCTTCTCAAGTTTGTTCGCTGTAGCGCAGTCGAACTGCCAGGGTGAGTAGGACAGACTTTCCCCTCGTCGCTTCTCCGCAGAACATTCCATTCCCCGACAGATAGCTCTTTGTTTTGTCCTTTTAAGAGCTTCATTATCTTTTCGGTTGTATCAAGTATACTGTCAGGAAGATAGACAGTCGCGATTCTCGCACGAGGGATTTCTTCCTCTGGTACTATCCTTAGACTGGCCTCTCCCAAGGCTTTAGGGAGTCTTGCTTTCCTTTAAGCCATTCTGCTGTTTTTCGGTGTTTTCGCAGGTGAAGATTAGAACCCCTTGTCTCCTGTTGATACCGTAGAATCTTGGAGAGTAGGGACCCTCCTGTTCCTACCACGATAGCTTCCAGGATGAAGCTCTGGATCTTCTCCATCTGTTCGGTTGTGAGTAGGGTCTCGGGGAAAAATTGGAGTGCAAGACCCCTACCCTTATACCAGCCACCGCTTGTTTGTAGGAAGGTTTCTTTCTGGGGTTGTCCAATTGCTCCTTGCGTTCCCCTTGATTTCCTTCGTTCTTTGTTTTCTTCCTCTGATGGCTCTCCGGAGTGGATCCATCAGAGTGAGGTCTTTTCGGTTTCGTTTCTTTCCTCTTTTTGTTTGTTCAATTTTTTATTTCTTTCTTCTGGAATTGGTTTTTTAAAGGCCAATTCCCTGGCTTCTTCTTGGGAGTACCCTCTTTTTCGGAACCAGAACCATGCGTTTTCCCTGGCGGCTCCACATAACTTAGGCAGTGCTGGGAGCTGTCCTCTCGACTTTTGCTCCCTCTTTCCTTCTGGTGATCGCCCTCCAGTATCGCATCTTCTTCATCCGGTTTCGACTCTAACCGAGTCGGAGGCTATTGGACTTCTACTAGGAAGTCCGCCCTGTTTTTTGGGTTTGATCAGGATTGCTAGGGTCCAGAGCCCATCATCATCCCTCTGTGTTTTCGTGAATTTTCATCCACTTTTTGAGTGCTACAAGAGCTCTCTGGTTTTGTGTTTTTCTTTAAATTCTGTACTCATTGTGTTCCCACGAGTAGCGGAGATCTAAAGGTCACCCCAAGCATTGTCCCGCTCTACTTGGGGAAGGCTAGGTTTAAACTGGAGGTCGCCAGGTATCCAGAGTTCGCATATTTACGACCAAGCTCTCCCTTGATCACGCAGCCCTCGGCATATGCTGTTCCACCTTGGCTTGGATTAACAGAAGGAAAATTAGAATTAGAATAGTTTAAGATAGATTGTTGGGAAGATTACCCGACAGGTGAGAGTAGTGGGAAAAGAAAGTTAAAAATTGGGATAGTTCAACAGAAAGCCCGCCAGATCAGCTCAGCCTGATCGGAAGTATAAAAGAAGACAAGATTTGGATCAGGCAGTTTCCCAGGTGCACGCGCACGAAAAGTACAGCACTCAAGAAGAGAGAAGGTGGCTGTGCGTGTGCTTCGTGGACGCTCTGGCTTGGCACATGTGTTGGGTATGAAGACCCCCGCCACTTCTGTTACACTGGCCCAAGTTTGAAGCAAAACCTGAAAGCACATCGTTGCTCGAAATTGATGTCACTCATTTTTAGAACACAATACAAAAAACTGTTTCACAAAAACAATCGCTACACACAACAAAATGACATGAGCGAGGTAAAACTTGTACTGAAGATGGATCATATATTCCTCTACCACCCCTTCAACACCAGCCAGCTAATTATTGTCGGATCAAACATGACATTGCCAGTCTCATTACTTAATTTACATACCTCGTAAGCTAAGATTACACATATACATCAAAGGGATTGTGTTCTGATTCATATTGATATGAAGGGATACACAATGTCTTAATCAAGTACACTAGGTTTGCAACCAGCTTGCGATTCAGTCAATAAGATGGTTTTTATTGAATTTTAGAAAATAGTGGTGCCTACCATAACTGATCAGTCTACATTCATGATGGAGTGATACACTGTGAATTGAATAGGGATACATTTTCCATCAGTTTCTGGTGTAATCAAATGAGATGTTTGTTATTGGGTTGCAGAAAATTGTAGTGTCAAGTATAGCCGATGACAATCCAGGGTTTGAAGTGGAGGGATACACAGTGACTGGAATCACATACACCATGTTTGCCATTACTCTATGGTTTGGTCCATACATCAACTATGCTGTGGGTACCAGACTTACCATGGCCATCTCTGCACTGGGATACTTGTGAGTATACTCCTATTAAACAATAAGCGTGTGTAAAAGGTATATGGCACATTTCTGAAAATGAATGGAGTAATGTGGCAGTGGGGACCATTTCATTGGGGAACACATTAAATGCAGTCACCATCAAGAGCTGTAGTGGTAAGGGTTGTTGCTTTCTAAATGACTACCCAAAGAAGGTTTTAAGTACACTTGGGGTTTTGTGGACATGATACCATATCTGTTTGAAACACAATTTTGTTTTTTGTGAGCTAGTAGATTATACAGAAAAAAAACCATCTATGCAACCAAAGATTGCTTTATCTTCTAAATGTGAGGAAGCGCCCCCTTATGATGTGATAGACTGATGAGTGTCAGATTTGATGTAAGGGCCTCGTTGCTGCGCCTTTTTGATATATGTCCCCCGGTTGCAGCGCCAATTGATGAATGTAAATTTGAAGTGATGTCAATTTGATGAGGAGTGGCAGATTATAACGCCAATTTGCTGTGTGTCACCCCCACGTTGGTTGCGATAATTTGCTGAAAGTCAGTTCTTTAGAGTTATTGACTCACCATGTAGTTGTACGCCCCTTGTCACTAGTGGCATGTTGTTGTACCATGTTCTCTCATCATGGTATCGGTCGCCATCTTGCCCAATGCTTTTATGATCTGTTCTCACTATCACTCAGGGATGTCCTATTAAATATGATCTAAATTTTTTACAAGTTAATACTACAGCTAACAGTTCCTTTTATGTGATCGAGTAAAATTTTGCGCTTGTGTTAAAGCCTTGCTATAAAATGATATCACCTGTTCCTCATTGATTTCATCTAACTGATATAATATTCCACTAATGTTAAGGTCACTTGCATCTGTATTTAAATAAAATGGTTTGTTAAAATCTGGATGTTTTAAAATGACTGCATTTAAAAATTCCGTTTTAATTTTTCCAAATGCCTTTTCTTCTTTTTCTGTCCACTTCCATTCTATTTTTATTACTCAATAAATGATTTAACTGTCCTATTAAATTGCCATAATGTCTTTGAAAACTTTGCATAATACAAAACATAATCCATTAAACATTTGTAGTTCTTTTTATGTTTGTAGGTCGTTTAAAATTCACTATCTGTTCAATTTTATTTTTATCCATTTTAATTCCTTCAGCTGAAATAATGTATCCTAAATAATTTATCTATTTTCTTAAAAATTGTGATTTTTTTAATTTGACTGTTATTCCTCCTTCTTTTAATCTACTTAAGACCTGTTCTACATGTTTTAAATGTTCTTCATATGTGTTTGAAGTGATTAATATATCATCACATATGTAGTTACAAATTCTGTCAAGTCATGACCTAATACTTTGTTTAACCCTTTAATGAACAACGCAGTACTAACATTCAAACCATATGGTAGTCTTTTATATTGTAAATTCCTCCCTTCGAAGACAAACGCTACATATTTTCTGGACTCTTTACTTAATTGTGTTTGTTAGAAATCCTTGTGATAAATCTAATGATGTCATGTATTTGACTCCTATAAACTTTTTTCAATACATCATCTATGTTTATTGGTGATTCCCTATCTGGTATTTATGTGTTGATTCAAATTCCTGCTATCTAGACATATTCTTAATGTCAGATCCTTTTTAACTACACACACCAATGGGTTAGAATATGGACTATCAGACTCCTCTATTATGTCTCCTTTCAACATATTTTCTATTTCCTTTCTTACACCTTCCCTCTTTGAATAAGGTATTGGATAGGATCTCCCTACAAATGGCTTTTCATTTGTTATATTTAATTTGGCCTCATAATTCTTTATACAGCCTGGTTCATCTGAAAAAATATCTTTATTTTCATCAGTATACTTTTTAATTTATTTAAATCTTCATTTTCCTTTACTTCACAATGTTCTAATATTTCTAAAACCTGTTTATCCTTCTCATCATTAACTTTGTCCTTCATATTTTCTGTATGTGTGTTTTACATAGAAATTCTATGTTGTTCTAAGAATTTTTCAGCTCATCTTCACTTACTAATGTATTTATGTAATTGCACCTAATTAACTTTTATACCATTGACTATATCCTCTGATTCACAGTTTGATTCAGTAAATTCAACATTTAATACTTCTCTTTATCTACCTCCAACTTTATCTTACCATGTTCAAAGTCAATTTTTGCATTGTGTTCTCTAAAGAAGTCACATCCTAGTATTATTCCCAAGTTCACTGCTTTGACTACTAGAAAATTTATTTGAAATAATTTATTCTCTATTTCCACCTCTATCATGACCTGTTTATCAATCTTTTTACTTCTAATACCTGTTACTCCTATTATACTTAAATTTGTTACCCGGCAGCTCTAAAATTTCAAGTACACTTCTTTCTTTTATCTCATTATAATACTTTTCTGACATTATTGTCGCCTGGCTTCCTGAATCTATTATCATGTGATACTCCTCTTTATTTATTCTTCCAAGTATCTCAGGTAGTGCTTCTGCTAATGGTTTTATGGCAATTTTATTATAATTATCTTCATTGGTCAATTCATCAAAGATGTCATTCTCTGGTAATAAAAGCTGTATTCACCCCTAGTCTTAGTCCGGATTTTTTCTTATCTGATCTTATCAGATTTCTAAGCTCATTTGCTAGAATTGTTAGACCCTCTTTATTCAGATGTATTAAATCTTCACACCATTTTCCTTTATAGAATATTTCCTTTTCATATAATTTCACATTACAGTCTGTACTATCATAGTTATCATAATACTTCTCTGCCACTTCTAAAACTGTAACTTTTTCATTATTTTCTTTACTTTTTATATGTTCATTTATTCTTTCAAGTTTAATTTTAAATGATATCTGTCATTCTCACCTAACTTTGGTATGGGTGGAATGGTTACCAAGATTATTTTATCAGCTTTCTCCAGTAAAACCTCTACTAGTTTGTCATAATCATTACAAATATTTTTTTACTTCTTTATCCCTTAATAAATCATTTGTACCTATCATTACTATTAGCTGTTTTTCTAAATTATTTGCATGTTTTAGCTCTCTGGTCAACTGTTCAATTGTCTGACCTCCTATGCATAAGTTAATTCTCTTTCCTCCTTTCTCTCTATATTCACCTCTTAAATTCATTATTTTCTCCCCAAATCTCCTAAGTTGAGAATCTCCTATCATTTGGTATCCCTCAAAATTAGGTTCCTTTTTCTCTCAATCGTTTCCTTCATTCTAGCCTGTCCTACCCATTTGTTTTCCATCCTATTCTCCTCTAGTCATCTATTACCTCTCATACTTCATCTTCCCCTTGTATATTCGTATTGATCTCTCTGATGCCTCGTTTCGTTGTTTTCATACCTTTCTTTCTCCTATCCATAATCATTTGTATCTCTACCCCCTATTATTACTTTGTCTCCTCCTATCATTCTCAAACTCTACTCTCTCCCTATTATATGTGTTTCTATTGTAGTATGAGCCTACTCTAGTCAAATTATTTCCTCTAATATTCCCTCTAACTTGTGTCCCTCTATATGGTGCATCTCTATGTCCTAAATTCTTGTATTGATTTACCATTTTTATTGGAGTGTTGTCTCATTTCTCATATCAAATGATCTGTCATAACTTCTATATGTGTCACTATTCAGTATATTAAGTTGATTCAACAGGTTTTCTAGATCTTCTGATCTTTCAATATTTTGGGCTGCAGCAATTGCACTACTTATGGTTCTAGGAACATGTTTGCTTATATATGCTAGGAATGTTCCCATGTCAATTCTAGTTTCTAAATACTGGCTTTTATTATAAAATTCCAATACATAGGTTACTAAGATTATCAAATCCAACCCTATATGTACCGTTACCCATTAGTTCTTTTTCAAATTTTTTCTGTTCTCCTATGGACCAATATTTCCCTTTTAAAACTCCTATAAAACTGTTCAAAGTTTTTCCAATTATTTTATATGCTGTCGCCCCCCACTTTCTTCCTGCTTCATTTTTTTTCATATATTTTTAAAATTATCAATACCTGGAAGTCCCATCCTTCTCCATTTTTCTCTATATATTTTTTACAAGCTTCCAAAAATTCCATAGGATGTACATTATTTTTTATTGGATCAAATTCCAATAAGATTATTTCTGTGTTTGCTGGTTGGCTTATTCTCATGCCTACCATGCTTTGATTTCTCATCATATCTTCTAGTTGTGTTTGTTTGTTTTCTAATTTCCCTAAAGTTTCATCCAATCTCTTATTCAGGGATTTTTCTACCCTATTTCCCATGTCCTCTATTTCCTGTAAACTACTGCCCGTTACTGACTTGTTTTTCTATATCCCTACTCGCCTTCCCATTTTCTGTATCCTGGTCAAGTTCTAAGTTAGCTCTGTCCCTATCTACCCACCATTTAATTCATCTAATCTTGTTTTAAATCTCTTATTTATCTTTTCTAATCTTTGATCTATTTTCTTTTTATCATCCTCAATGTGTACAAACCTTTTCTCAATTTTCCCTCATATCTTCTTCTCTTTTATCTTTTAATTTCTTTTATCTCCGTTGTAACCTCTCCTCTAACCTGCTTTTAAGTTTATTCCTCTCACCTTTGTTTTTTCTCAGCTTGTTCGTTTATTTCAAGTCTGACCCCCTCCTCCAAGTTCTTTAAGTCTTTATTTAAAGTATTTAAGTCTTTATTTATCTCTACTCTCATAACCTCCGTAATCTCTACTATTTTATTGTTTAACTCACCTCTCATCTGTTCCATGTCTCGTTTTAACTGCTCATTACTTCTTAGAATTTCCGTTTTTAGTTCCTCTTTATTCTGATCTATTTTATAATTCAGATCCCTTAATCCCTCATTATTTTTATCCATCTTTTCATTCAAGTCCTTCCTTAATTTCCTCATTATTTTTCTTTAACTCCTCATTATTTTTCTTCAACTTCCTCATTATTTTTATCCATCTTTTCATTATTTTTATCTATCTTTTCATTCAGACTATTCATCATAGTCCTCATGAATGCAATAAGACCTTCATCCCTATCAACTCCTACTGGACTACTGACTCTGCTAACCTCATTCTCTAATGAATTTCTGTCATCTCTTGTCGACACCCTCCTGTTCTACTGTATTTAGGGGATGACCAACCTAAAAACCCTGTATCTCCTGAGCTATGAAGATCTATTTCTATTGGTCTAAATATTGGTGTGGGCCCTTCATTATTTTGTTCGCCTTCCATTTTGTAGCCTATGTTTAATTTGAAAATTTATATTATTAATTTAGGCCTTATTTTTGTTTTATTAGCCTACCAGGAAAATTTTACCAATTTATATTATAAACTAGGTTGTTCAAAGTTATCAAACTTATAGACTAATAATAATTTGTCATACTTCTTCTAGACACACACCTGAAAATACAATTTACAATTATATAAAAACAGTGATTTTCACTTAGTCTAAAATATGCTACCACTAACCTACTTAAATTAGTTGTGGAAGTTCGAGCCCTCCAGTTGGTGCGCCATTTGATGAGTGTCAGATTTGATGTAAGGGCCTCGTTGCTGCGCCTTTTTGATATATGTCCCCCGGTTTGCAGCGCCATATTGATGAATGTAAATTTGAAGTGATGTCAATTTGATGAGAGTGGCAGATTATAAACGCCAATTTGCTGTGTGTCAGCCCCACGTTGGGCGCCATTTGATGAATTTCAGATTTGATGAAGGCCCCTCGTTGCTGCCCCAATTTGTATATATGTCCCCCGGTTGCAGCGCCTTTTTGATGAATGTAAATTTGAAGTGATGTCAATTTGATGAGAGTCCCAGGTTATAACGCCAATTTTGCTGTGTGTCACCTTCACTTTGGTTGCTATAATTTGCTGGAAAGTCAGTTCTTTAGAGTTATTGACTCACCATGTAGTTGTACGCCCCCTTGTCACCAGTGGCACGTTTGTTTTACCATGTTCCTCATCATGGTATCGGTCGCCATCTTGCCCAATGCTAGCTGTATTCCCTCGGTATTACTCACAAAATTATTAGATTTGAACGTCTCTGGTGTTATCACCAGAGACAAGTCTGTGTGTATGTCAGGGTTCTAAAATATGTTAAATAATGATTACAAAATTTAAACATCATCACTCCACACTTTTTATTAAAAGGGATATTTAAAGAAAGTCAAAGCAAGTGACCACGAGATTAATTTATTATAATGTCACATTCTCAACACATATTATAACTTCACTCACCTTGCAGTGCTTTGATAATTTTTAAAAGTCTAAAACAATATCCCATCCTTGATTAAATTTCAATATACTATACAACAGATCATTACTATCCCAGGAGAACTAACACAACCTCCTTGCTTCGAGTCTGGTGAAAGAAGAACGAATCTCCGTATAAAACGACGGATAGATACCGACTCAAAACAATACTCTCCCCCTCTCTCGTTCAAATCAGCGTCTTCACGAATAAATTTTAATTTAATTCTTTTTTTTATAATTGTCGAAACTTATTACGTTTACTATAATTAATCAATTTAAGTATTTCTATTTTCTTTTTATTATTTTTTCAAAGCTTTTTATTTAAATTTTTAGCAACATGTGCTTTATGACGTCATCAATATACAATTCATTCATCCCACAATTGGCTTTTCTGCGTAATTCTATTTAATGTTTTTGTAAAACACGAATTTTGGTTATGTTTACTTCATTTTAATTAATCAAATCTTTTCCCGAATAAAGTTCAATAAATTTCTTCGTTATTAAATAAATCTCAATTCCGACAACATGTGATTCACTGATGTCACAGTCTGCCCGATTCATTGACGTCACAGTCTGCCAATTCCCCGCGAATATTCAAATGTCGTAATTTGACCTGTTACAAGACACATGTAATTTTTTTAGTCAAACCTTACAAGAGTGATGAAAGTTAATGGAAGGACAGAATGGAGGTCATCTGAATTGTCACCTTTAGATTACCTTTTTTTTAAACATTTAAGAAGCAAAGTTTATCAAACCAAGCTCATTTACATAAATTATGTAACACACAGAATACTACATAAAGTGGCAGAATATCTGCCAAGATGTTCTTTTCTTCTTCTAAGGGGTGGCCTATTGCCATTCACTTAAGCCTCAAGGACTTTTTGCACACCCCAGAAGTATACCAGAAGACCAACCAGGTTACAATTTCAGCAGTTCTATAAACCGCCGAAAACAACCATCAGGTCCTCAAGGGCAAATTCACCAATTTTGTCAAAACTTTTAATACAAAAGATATTTTTAATAATTATACAATATAATTTAGTATTAAAAGCGCTTTTACTGATTAAGGCATCATCAGTTAATGAAAACAGAAGACGTGTATAAAATAGAAAAAAAACATGATAAAGCAATAAATTAAAATAATAATCATAAAGACCAGAAACTAATAAATTATAAAAGTATTATGTGGGGAAATATGGTTTACAATTAATAATTTTAAAACGGATTTATTCCTTTACCAAATTTAGAAAAATGTCACTAAAATTTACAGAAGGTTGGGAAATACATCGTTTGAAACCGTCATACATGCACTCTCAGTTTTATTTCTTTTAGTTCAGGAATATTCTTTAAAAACTACACTTGATGGTTCAAAATTTATATGGTAATTTTCCTGTATAGCATATTCCACTAATTTAGATTTTTTAACATTTTTTTATAACTATATGTTCTTTTAGTTTCGTTTCCACAGGTCTTGATGTTTTTCCAAGTTTTTTTTTGCATCCACAGTCAATTTTATAAATAACATTCTTGGTTTCTTATTGTTTGTTTTTTGGTTTTAATTTTGTTACGTAACTTCTTAGATTGTTTGATGAGTTGAACACAGTACAGATGTTAAATTTAGAATCTATGTTACGATTTTTTCATAAGGAATAGTTACAGTAATAAGATAATTAGGATTGTCGTTTTTGTTAATTTGTTTGTAACTTTGGTTTTAGTGTTAGCTCGTTATTGAACTGACAATTATTGAATTGACTGAGGACAGTTATTTTTTAATCAAAAAATCTGTAGTACCCTTTTTCTTTTAAAATTTTATCTTTGTCATCAGTCACCAAATTATCAATCTTCTTGAAAAAAACTTTGTACTAATCCAATTTTTAATTGTTGAGGATGATTTAAATTATAATTAAGGTACTGTCCACTGAAAATATTCTTGTAAAATAATGTTGTTTTAATTGTGTTTCTTTTGTTTTTGTCATCAAAATATCAAGAAATGGAATTTCACCATTAATCTCATTTACAATGGTAAATTTTATTGATGGCCTAACTGTATTGATGTGTTTTAAAAGTTCATTTTAAATGTTTATTTTATTTTTCCATACGCAAAATACATTACTGACATACTGTAACTAAATGTTCACAAGCAATATCTTCAAAGAGGTCCATAAACATGGTACTAATTATTAGGCTGAGAACACGACCCATAGGTAAACCAGACACTTGATTGTAAAATCTGTCTTGTAACTGAACATAGTTGTAGTTAACACAATCGGTAAGTAGTTCCATTACACAATTAATAGATAAGGTTGTTTTCATACTAAAGCTATTATCATTAGTAAGTAGTTGTCTAATAAAACATAAAGCTTTATGGACAAGTACATTTGTAAACATTACTCTGTTGCTCACCATAATATCATTGTAATCAATGTTAATATTTTTTATTTTGTTGATAAAATCTTTAAAATTCTTGATGTAAGAAATAGCTTGTCCAAATAATGGACTAATATAGGTCCAATAAATAACTTTCCCAAACTACCAAAGATGGCATAGTGCTCCTATGCTATTGCAGGACAATCAAATAGGAGGTGTTTAGCAGTTTCCCTCTGCCCATCACACAGTCCTATGGGGTGAATCCTGAGTAGAAAATTCTGACTCTTGAAGATGCTTCCTCAGGTGATCATGTCTCATGATTAGACCCACAAACTGAGAAGACACCGATCTACTTAAGGAGAGAATATCAAATACCATCGTGGGGAAAGGTGACTGCAGGACCATTCTCCTCTTCTCAGTCCTGGTTGCAGTCTCCACTTGCTCTAATGTTCAAAGAGCCCAAGTTAGCACTCATTCATTTTCAGAAACCCCTTCATGACCAGGAATCCAATGACAGTCACACTGTTGATTCTGCCAAGGAAAGAAATGACTTGACAACAATCCCAGAGAAGTTTTGAGTTGAACACATAAAAATGCAATGCCTTCAATACTGCCTGGCTATCTGTGAAAATTCTAATCGTCTTACTCCTATACTGCAGACGAAGATTCTCATGAGCAAATTCCAAAATGAGGTCAGCTTCTGCATGGTATCACTCCCACAATCCCAGCACATGTGCCACTTTTATTTTAGAGTTATCTGTAAACCATTCAGGCTCCACTGGTGGAAGGGTTTCTTTCCCTCCAACCAAGCTTTCCTAGAAGGTATCACAAACCTGAACGGTTTGTCGAAGGAAAATCTTTGAGGCATCTGATCAGAGATCATATGTGAAGTATTCCTCAGGATCAGGATGTTAATTTTGCAGTGCCCATTATTGCAGCTCGAGGCTAATCAAAGCCTGCCTGCTGAAGACAGTAGGCTCTCCTCCTGGCCATATATGGAATGACAATGTCCAGGGGGCAAAGTCGAGATATCAGTTTAGAACTGCACTTGGTACACTTTGAAAGGCCCCAGTGATAGGAAGGCAAGTCATCCTTTGGATGCTAGCCAGAATAGCTACCGCCATCCTAACCTCTGTTTTTGACCACCAGATGACAGCCCCAAACATTAATGCAGGCCTAATTACAGATACATAAAGCCAATACAGAAGCCACGACTTTAGTCCCCAAGACCCACTGCCAAGATGTTACAAAGTGAAGTGGGTGGCTACTACATCCACCTAGCTCACTGTCAAACTGCATAGGGAAACCATTTAAGTATTTTACTGTACATAAGATACTGTAGTTATATAGTTATAACTGCATCTAGAACTACTGAAAGAGATTTTGTTTTGTAACATTTAGTCAATTTTATAAATTTGTAATAGTTATAATTTCTGCCTGCAACCTCTTTTTTGATATGGGTTCTGGTAAAATGTTTTCTCAAATAGCACTATAAGTTGATGAACTTTTTGTCTAGGTCTTCTTCTATATCATTCCCAATTGTGGTGTAAAGTAATTCTTTATTGTGAAAAATTGTTCCTTACATCTGGATCCGAACAGTGTGAATTATCAGAATCTTACTATTATAACTAATAAAAAGAGTTACAATAAAGCTATTCATTTGTAGATGCTTCTTTATGATTGGACATACTTCTTTATACTAATTTAAAATCAATTACTTTTTTTATTACTTTAAAATCAGTTATTATTTTTTTAAATTCATAAGGCATTTTGTTTTCAAAGAAAACATCTTCAAACCCACATAACTGAAAAAAGGGTAAAATTTGTAATCTCTAAAACTAGGAAAGTGTTCATATAAAATGTTAATATTTAATAATTAATAGTAACATTCATTATTCACTGCATTATTTTGAATCTTCTTTATAATATAAAAGTCATTTCATAAGTACTGATATAATTCTTATTTTGGTTTTCCTTCAATAATTCAATATTTGAACAATTGAAAACAGTTGGAAGTTTATTTTTGATTTGGCTGAGCTTTTTTCCTTTTGCTCGATGTTTCAACTTTCTTTTTTTTTCTCATGTATTATAAGTCACGGTTGTCATAATTATTATTATATCATCTACACAATTGAGGGATCCATCTTTCTGTACTTAGAAAATAGAGATTCAATAGATGTTTAGGTCAAGGACTTGTTGTTGGGCGGTCTGTAGGAGTGACGGGTGGCGGTGCTTGTGGCATGCTTGTGGTCAGGCTGTGTGTTTGAGAGAATGAATGTAGCAATAACAAGAAATTCTTTAAAAAGTAAACTGTTAATTTAAGTTTTAATTTCACTTTGTTTGTAATGTTTCTACATATTAAGCTGATAAATTAGATATTTAATTATTACATAGTATGTATATATTTTGGTTAATTTTTAAGAATTTATTTTAATTTAAAATTTAATTTGTTATTAGTTAAGGTCATTCAATGTACATATATATCTGTATATTATGTGAGGTTGAGTGGTAGAGAGGGCTAAATAGCCCTAACTCCGCCTCTTAAATAAAGGCATATTTCATTTCATTTCATTTAAATTTGGTAGTTCTGAAGATGGAAACATCTTCAAGTGAATATTTATTATGTCAGAGATGTTAAGGATATCATGTTTAAGAGGTTCCCCTCAATGTCCATGTGGGTAACAGCTAATAATATAACGTAGCTATGGTGGGAAGGATTGATTCAATGTGATTGTTGAGTTTAGCTCCAGTTTATTTTCAGGTTTTACGTGGGATCCTATGCGATGGAAACAGAGTGGGCTATCTATGCAGGAGGTGTATCTGTTGGTATTGCTGCAGGAACACTGTGGCCAGCTCAAGGCCATTACATGATAGAAAATTCCTCTCCAGAAACAACACCTCGAAATGTTGGCATCTTTTGGTTCATATTTATGAGTTCGTAAGTCAATTAAAATTTGTTTTTATTTCTGAAATTGGAGGCCCTACAATAAAAGGTGCTGGTGAAAGGGATAATTATCTCTGTACATAGACTAATATGGTAATACCCCATATTTTTACTTATATCATTCACATCTAGATACTAATGTAATTAGTATGAATGTATGTATAAATAAATTCACCTGACGATTTTTGAGTTATTTTTATTTATTACAAGAAAGTGACGTAAAAAATTTGTACAGCTAATGCCTTTCTGTTTGCCATTGCTGATAGTTGAAAAATCCTGTCTTAAAAGACCTTCTCTGGGGCTCTATACTGAGTGATCTTGAGTACTGTCACTATGTCTCTGTACTGTTATGTGTTTGCCACAGATAACTTGTTGAACTAGTGTACAAAAAACCTAGAACACATGTAGTTAACGCTTTTACTGAGTCCGTTTATTTAGCGATCTTTAGTACTCTCACTCTGACTCTGTATTGTTAAACGTTTTCTACAGTCAACATGTTGAGGGTATTAAATAGATTGTAACTGAATTAGATTGAAACTAACAAGCAATCATAAGATTATTCCTAAAGTTTTTAAAGAAAACCTTGTCTATATCTCAAAAGAAATGTAAATTGTAAAATAGAAACATGCAAAACTCAATTTATTATATGACTTAAAGAGTTTTCAAATATTTGGTAGTTGAACTGCAAACTATTACCACTGTGTTTGAATTTTAGAGTGTGATTAGCATATATGAATAAATTGTTATGTTGATGAATGATAATTAAAAAGATGAAACACACATATCCTTCATCTGGGGCTTACCATACTCCATGTGGATACCACAATCTCCACAGAGACACTGATAGAATGTCAAGGTGCAGATGTTTGCTTTCTTTCAACCTTATCCAGTCTCTTCAATTGTATAACTCATTCATCATTTAATGATGCAATACAAATAACTTAACCATTGTCTTTTACAGGAACATGCTGGGTAATATTTTTGTGTATTTCGCGTTTCATGGGAAGAAATACATTGGGCAGACCACTAGAAGAACAGCTATTTACTCTTTAATAGTCATCAACACACTTGCTGTTATTTCGTTCATGTTCCTGCCCAAGTCAGCCAGTACACAGAAAGTAAGAGATTATGGTCCTATAAAAACAATGAGACAGAGTTGGAGGATATTGGTTTCACCCAAGATGTTGTGGCTTGTATTAACTTTCTGTTACACAGGTTTGTATACTCTAGTCCTAGGGGACTGGTCCTGTTTTTATCTAGTTGCTATTTTATGTTATAATTATTTATAACATAGGTGTTATAGAGAACCCATTTTTATATGACATGCCAGGCACCCCTGAAGTTAGTAATGATCATTGAAAGAAATAGTTATTCCTTAATTTGTGTTATTGGAACAGGTCCAGTGACTTAACAAGAATATTGATCACTATGTTTATCTAATCAACGATAGCTAACAATATACAAACATAGAATTAGATGGTTTATTTAAAGATTTTCTAACTATGAAAATATGATCTGAGAAAGAGTTATGGTTTGATATTAAAATTTCAAACGACTTTCATTTCGACCATGTGCGTTTACAATGCTGATTGGCTCTAGGTACGTAGACTAAATTGTCTAGATCTGCAAAATCATTGATGTAGGCAGTAAGGGTTTTATCACAGTACACTTTTAAGGTGTACAAAGGGCCATCGAGGCTTCACTGCATGTCAATTGGGGGCACCCATAGAAGAAGGGTTATATTGACTGCAAATAGAATTACTGAAGTGTTAAGTAATATATGTGGCAGGTCATTAATGTAGGGGAAGAAAATAATTAAGCCACACATAAACCTTAGTAGAACTCCTTGATCCATTATATTATTTGATCAATTAGTTTTGATTGGAGCTATTTGTGTAAATTACTCTTGACTTTCTTTTAAAAAGACATGGCCTTAAGAAATCTTTGGTTGTATATCAAAAGTTTGAAAATGTGAAGTTGATGTTGCTAAAGAATAATATGTTTAAAAGCTTTAGGGAAATTACACAGAACATATGCCACATTACCTCTTCTATCCAAAGACTGCAAAACAATGTATTTAAACTAAAATGGCATAACATTTTAACCATTTTGGCTTGGAATTCAAATAGAAAGACAGAAAGAATCTTAAAATTTTTTTCAAATTCTAAAAATGTGAGAAATAAATTTTTAATAAAAATAAACATACACCTTAAATATAGTAGGAATGAAAACTGCTCTAAAATTGAAGATGAACTGAAACCAACTTGAGAATTGTAATAAGTTCAACATTTAGGTTTTGGCATGTTGGTAAGTGGCTGTTAGCGCACCTGAGGCTCTGCATGTAATATGGGGCTAAAGTTTAAAAGTATTATTAATAGAAACTTACTTCAAATCCAAAAAGGTTTCATTTTAAAATGTATATTTTAGTCTCTCATTGCTAAACTGTTATAGTTATATTTAAACCGAATGGTTTATTATTTACAAGGGCTGTTCAGAAAGTAGATTATGTTTTGATATTAACAAATCAAAGTACAAGAAAAATTTGTATTGTACACATTTAAAAGTGACACTAAAGCACTATTTTTCATCATAGTCACCATACAAATTTAGGCATTTATCATAGCACTGAACTAGTTTTGAAAATCAATTTATAAAATCCTGTCACCTGAAACTTCAACCAGGTAGTCACACCCTCCCTCAGTTTCATGTTGTCATCATAGTGCTGCATCGCAAGACAGGTCTTCATTGCTGGAAACAGGTGGTAGTTGCTGGGTGCAAGGTTTGAACTATGAGGAATGTGGAAACACCTCCAACTTAAGAGCATCCAGGACTTCTCAAGTCTGATTTGCCGTGTGTGGTTGCATTTTAAGATTTTCGGTAGCCATCACAAAATTTATGGTAACCTAACTTTTACGTAACAACTTCATGTAAGAAACTCCTTGAAATTTGAGGAAAACTAAGTGAAAGTTCTGTTATTGTGAATCCGTGGTCTTCTTTAATCTTCTTATCAACTTTAGAGACAATTTCATGAGTCTCAATGCTTGGCTGTCCACTTCGATTGTCATCATGCACATTAGTTCAGCCATTTTTAAACTTAATGCATCATTGACACACTCCACTATTGGGATCACGTCATTTCAATAAACTTCCCAGAGTTGGTGATAGCTCTCCACCAACTTGTACTGGTTTATTGTGCTTAGCCACCAAAAACTGTATTACAGTAACTTCTCCCTAGTAAGGCTGGATAGCCACTGCATGGAGAAATGCCCTGATATCAAAATGGCCATGATAATCCCACTCCTAGCGGCTACAGAGCGAAACGTAATCTACTTTCTGCATAGCCCTTGTATATCATATAATCTATGTATACTATATATATTATTCTTTGAGTGTCCTTGAAGATCTTGTAGCTGTAAGCAGGACATATTTATGGACATAATTTAATACTGAAATCAAGAATAACAGATTGCAAGAGTTTGAGTTTGACAGTTAATTCCTTGTGCCAACAGCCTTGAGATTGAATTGATTGAGATTGAAACGTCACCTTGCCAATGGCTTAGTGTTTGAAATATTGTATTGTGGATGTAAATAAATGCCCAGAGTACAACATGACTGTAGTATATATAAATGTTGGGACCCGTCCTATTCATTTTATTCACTAGTGATCTAGGTAAAACACTCGAGGCTTTTAGTCATCCTGTATCCTACGCAGATGACACAGCTCTTATCACCAGCAGTTCAACAGCGGAGTCACTAGAAATCAACACGTATATATCTGTTAGCATGGCCCAACAATATTGCCTAAATAACGACCTTGTTTTCAACCCATCCAAAACAAAACTCCTTGCACTAGGCAGACATAAAGACCACATATCAGGCCCACCAGATCTAGAAAAAGTGGATGAGCTTAAACATTTAGGTATGATATTAGACCAAAATCTTACATGGAGTTGCCACATTGATTACCTTAGCTCAAAGCTCAGCTCTGCTCTCTTTGCTCTCAAAAGGATAAAAGCTACGGGCACAACATCTGCTCTAAAAATAGCCTACCACTCTCTCTTTGAGAGCCATCTTCGGTATGGAATCATCCTTTGGGGGAGTTCTTCAAATGGTAATCTCCAGAGGGTACTAATCTTGCAGAAGCGGGCCATAAGAATCATGGCCGACCTCTCTTCCCGAGACAGCTGCAGAGAATCTTTTACTAAACTCGACATTCTCACTGTGACTTCAATCTACATCATCGAAGTCATCATATATGCTTCCAAGCAAAACTTCCCGAGAAACAGTGAGGTGCACAACTACTACACTAGACAGGCTCAAGCTCACCGTCTACCAGCTCATAGAACAACGCTCTTCACCAAAAAACCATCATTTGCTGGAATCAAGCTTCTGAACTCCCTTCCTGATGCCATCAAGACCGGAAACGCTAAAACTCTAAAAAGAAGACTACACAAGTGGCTGGTGAAGAACTCTATCTACAGTCTCGATGAGTTTTATGACATTCTCAACTCCTGACTTGTAATGTTTTTGTTGTTAATTTTTGTTCTTTCCTTTCAATGTTATGTTTCATAACTTATTATTTTTATTATTGATTGACAACTATTCTGTTCTTGATGATCATGAATAAAGCTTTCTGTATTCTGTATTCTATTCTGTATTCTATTTAATTATACATTTCAGCAATTTTTATTTTGTTTTATCATTTTACATTGTTGTAGTGTGAGTTGTATTTCTCCAACGTGCGCAGTTGTATGTTGAATAAACCCTCCTTGTTGGCCACTCCCTATCATGCTACTCTCCTTTGGAGCACTTTTCTTCAAAAACATTTCTTCTCCATTGATTTTGTTCAGCTCCTTTACCTGATGTGTAGTTCACCAGGGTTATTTGTAAACCATTGTTTTAGTTTTAAACTTCCTGGTAATTTGAATTAAAATAATTTATTTTGTGTTGTATCCACTCCAGTTGTAACATAGAATAAATCACAGATAGCAAGCTTTTCACCACTGAGCAAAACAAACACGCATTTTGTTTCTCTGAGTTTGTGCAACATTGTGCAGAGCAATATAAATAATGCTACACTTGATTACTTTTAGTTTCAAACCATTTCTGGTTGAGCATCTTAAAATGGATTTTATTTAAGTTGGTCTTATCAGGAAAATCCATCTTTTGTCTTATCAAAGGAAAAATCATAATAACCATATGTATCAAAATTATAGGGAAAGCTTAATGGAATTAAGGATGTTTGGGAGTGTTTTAAGTGATTTATTTATTTTTTTAAAACTAATAAACACATGCTACCTCTAGGGTTGCAGCAGGCTTTCTGGAATGGAATATATAGCCCCAGTGTTGGGTTTACTCTAGCATTTGGTGATTCTGCGAAGGAGTTGGTGGCTCTGAGTGGAATATTTATGACTTTTGGAGCTGTCTTTGGTAAGTTTTAGTTTTGTGTTGTCTGTAAGATTGTATTATAACTAATGTTTAGTAATGTGTTGTTATTGTTTAAAAGTTATTCAGTGTTAACTCATATATTGAGGAAAACTATGAAATTATTCAGATTGTGAAACATGTTTCTGGTGGTGTTATAAAAAGTCGCTGGATAACAGCGATAAAATATCTTCTGCTTCAGGATATTAGCCTCTTGTTTGTACGCATAATGTATACTGGCTATATAGGACTAGTATTATTAGAACAAAATCTTCTCTCATGGGAATCTGCTTTTGTGGTGGCAATGATAGTTCTTTCTCTAAAGGTTTCCTAAGCAAGTTTTGTCTTAGTAAAAAAAGGAAACCCTTATGTACACTATTTTCTTATGTGCCTCCCTAGATCAAAAGATCATACAATTTTAAACAACATGAGAAAGACTATTTAAGTATTTAAGTGCCTTAACTTCAAAATGTTATTTCATTTACAAAAAATAATCGTATGTCCTGACAGGAGCGTTGTGTTTGATCGTGCTCTCTGGATGGATCAGGGGTCATCGCTACGCTCGCAGGATGTTTGTACTTGCAGGCTGCACTGCTCAGATGCTCGCTTACCTCATTTCATACATAAATTTACCTAATAGTGCTGTTTTCGGAAATACACATGAACAAAGTCTCATTACACCCAGGTAAATATTGTATTATTAGCCTCCATTTGTGTTCTAATATTAGTTATCTTTTATATTAAGAATATATTATTTTAATAAAAAAATTTGTAAGTTTGTTGCAGTAAGATTATAAGTAAACAAGTAAAAAAAAATTTAAGAATCATATATGCTGTAATAATAATAATTAAAAAAAAACAATAAGTGACAAAAATTACTGAAAGTTTTGTGACCCAAAGAATTTTAATTGAAGACAGAATTATTATATGCAGTTAAATTTTCATTGGTTTTGCATAACTACTTAATAATCAAAGAATATTCCCTCAAAAAAAAATAAATAAAAATAAGGACCTACAAATGACAAAAATTATAGAATTTGCAACACTTGGAGCATGAAATAGAAATTGTAATGTCTATAATCGCAAACTTGGTTTTTATTCAGATCAAAAATATACAGTAAACTTGAATAATTCAAATCCCTAGGGATCAATACAAATTCTAACTATAAAAAATTTCAAATTATGAAGATATTATTATTATTGTAAGGGATAACAAGAGACCCCTACATAACTTCAAACTATCCTAAATTTGGAATTAAACATTTTTGAAGCATCTAAATTTGACTATACTTTAAAATTGAAACATCCACACGAGGAAAATTTTTAAAATTTTAAAGTATGAATTGTTTAAAAATCAAAGACCACAAATAAATATTGCCACAAACCTTATTTCAATTATTAGGGCATCATGTAATAAACAATAAAAATGCTCCTTAAAAACTCAGTAGTGCTTTCAAGCATTTACAATTTTGAAATTGTGGACAAGAAGTGTTTGAAGGTCAATTTTCAATTGACAAAAGCTGAATCTTTTGGGTATGGTTTATGTCAAAACATTTTCATCTCTGTTTGTTAAATTAATTAAAAAAATATTGCGTTTAATTTTAACCTAAGTCTCATTGGTACAGTGCGAAGTTGGCAATGACTGCCAGCCTTCTGCTCTGCTTTGGAGATTCTTGCTTATCAACCCAGATATATTCACTCATTGGAGATTTCTACAGAGAGTCAAGTGCTGAGGCGTGTGCACTGTACAAGTTTGTCAAGGTAAGTGCTCTTGCTGCACAAACTCTATTTTTGTTTGTAAAATTCCTGCAGAATGTTTTTTTGATATTGATGCTATTCTTGATAGATACAGGATGAAAAATATATCCATGAAGTCCATTTTTTACTTTTATTTTTGATGTGCTCATTAAATAATTGGACAATCATTTAATAAATGTGAAAGTTGTTTAGTCCCCTGTAAGATTACTTATTGTTTTTACAAAGTCAAAGACAAAAGTCAGAGACGGTAATGCATGCAGTATTAGTTTAGGTAAAATGTATTTTCTTACCATCCACATCCTCCCCTAAGGTTTCGTCTCTTCAGCTAAGGAGTTCGTGCGTAGAAACAGCAGATTTTCGCTGCAACACACACACACCTTAGGATAGGATGTGGATGGTAAGAAAATACCTTTTACCTAAACTAATACCGCATGCCTTACTGTCTTTGACTTTGTAAAAACACTTTGCAGCACCAACTGTTCAAGGCTTTTCAAGTTCCATGGTTACTTCACCATGCTGATGAGTTCCAAAAATAGAACGAAAACAAGATCATACGCAAACTGGTCATATATCATTTCCCCATTTTGCAAGACACTTTGTCCAGGCTTTGGATCCGAAAGCTCGTAAAGCCCGGTTACCCTTTTGGGATCCGTTACTCCGTGAAGGCCAAAACGCTTTTATATTGTGTGTCAATGTAAACTTATTCTTTGAGCTTACGCTCTTGACATATTTGCGGATTTTCTGTTTTGACTTCGATTCGTCTCTTCAGCTAAGGAGTTCGTGAGTAGAGGCAGCAGATTTTCGCTGCAACACACACACCTTAGGACAGGATGTGGATGGTAAGAAAATACCTTTTACCTATACTTATTGTTATTTAAATTAAAGTTGCCAGTAATCATTGTCTTTTAAAATTTATCAAGCATGAAAATTTAGTGATGAAAAATGATTTTTAAATTTATAACTAACTAATACATAAATACGGTTACTTTGAATTTGTGCATTAACTAAAATATCAAATAAAATCTTATCTTAGAGAATTTTGATTTTCCTAATAAATTTATTTGCATAAATAAAACCTAAACTAATTTAATTATAGTTTCTGATTATTAAATGCTCATCAAGAACCGATATTGTACCAATTTAACAATAACATTATTGAGTGTGTATACTATAGGCATATCTAGGATGACCAAAAGAGGGGGTCCACTACAAATTTTCTGTACCTCCCTGTCAAGCTGGGGTATGGGAGCACTCCCCAGAATAAACGCTAATAATATTAAAAATTGTAAGTTTGTCAGCCATCTGAGAACATATTATTCTTATTTTATGCTCTACAAAAACGGCTATAGCTTAAGCAAAAATATAAACTTTACGAGACCACCTAATAGCACAAAAATATTTCAAGAAAACGACACTCTATTAAAGAGAAAAACAGAGGCTTTAAAAATGGCTATATCTTAAGAACTACAAGACACACCCTCCACCTTTGACCTTGAATTTATGTGCTAAAATGGGCTTCCAGGTTAAAAATTTTTTACTTGTAAAAACGGATGTGTATTTGTATTAAATGAATAAAAACAATTATGCATTTTACATTAAAATGTTTCAATTTAAAACCAAACTGAATTAAGAGTACATTAACATTTGTCAGTATTTCTTCATATGTAAAAATATCCTGACATTAGCACCCAATCGGTTAAGAAAGCGTATTAATTAAACAAATTTGCCTTCTAAATATTGGAGCTGTCCCCTCACTGCCTCACTGCATTTAATTAATTTTGATAACCCAACTTCTTGTATTTTGACAAATAAATATTCAAATTATTTTGTAACCCCAACCTCAAAGGTTTGATTTTATTCATATTTCATAAAAAAAATCTTTTGTAAAACTTGAATGGAATATAAAATGGACGGGTTATGAAATATGAGTGTTATATTTACATAACCCTGCAGCACACTATTCTGCCATGATTTTCTGTCACTATGGTAAGGGGTGGATCATAACAGGGGGAGCTGTATATAATTTCAGGTATAAGCCATAAGTTTGAGTTGATATTTGACTTTTGACCTAATGCACTTTTTACCTTAATTGTAGAACAATTGAGAAAAGGGTATTTATTGTAACAGAGGCTGATGGTTTCAGGGAGTGTTGGTTGCAGTAAGCTTCTACTGGTGTAGTCATCTTGGGCTCCACACACAGCTGGTGATCATAGCAGTAATGGCTGTAGTTGGAGGTGCTGCCTTCTTTGTAGCAGACCGACCTTCAGATGTCTCTCATCCAGTTAGAAAAGATAACATTGTCTCAACATCATCTAATGGCTATGAAAACTCCAAAGTATAGCAATACAGTGCCAATTAAGTTTTACTCAATAAGAAGTCAGAATTATATTTAAAAAAATAACTAAACATTTTGGTTTCTAAATAATTTTTTAAGCGTTGAAAATTTATTCATAGATTAAAGTTGATGTTAAGATAAAACACTACAATAGTCAAAGTTACTATGTATAGTACAAGGAGTATTTGATTTGATCAAATGTGAGATTGACCATTAATAATAGATTACTAATGCTGAATTAATAGATACTGATGTTTGGACTTTATCCTCTTAATTTTGTAATGATAATTTAATTTTCCATAGAGAATTTCTTCACCAAGAAGTAGTCACTTGCAAAAATGTTGGATGTTTTAAAATGTGTAATGGTACAAATGTTAAATAATTTTTGTTTTTTCATGATAGAGAATCTTGTACTTAGGAGAATGAATATTTAGATACAAAAGTCTAAGTAGTAGAATAATAATTAAATTAAAGATTAAAGACTTTGTTTTCCCATTTATTTTCAAAGACATTTGTTTTCTGTGTTTTGAATTGTTTTCTCACTATCTAATTTAAGCACTTCTGAAGATCAGCAACACACAAACCCATAATAGAGCTTTTCTCACATTAAAATTACTAATTACTACAATTGATTTTGTTGAGTACAATGATTTAAATTTATTTCTTTTAAGTGTAAAAATTTTAAGTATAAAAATACTGAATGTATTTTTAACAATCAGTATTATTTATCTTCACAGTTTTGGAATATCTTGACCAAACAGAATTTCGTAAAACTATGTGCATACACTATTATATTTTTTATTTACCTACCAATTGAAAATCAACTGTTTCCTTCTTTGTACGGTACACCATAAATTAAATTAAAAATATATCTTTTTTTAATAATTTGTTTTTTGAAATTTATATAACCTCTTTAGATGTTCTTGCCACATTATATTATGTACATGTACCACTTTAAACTCAAACTGGCTGTCATGTTTTTCTCAGATGGCAGGCCATTTTTTGGTGTTTTGTACCCGTATTTAAACACTTTGTAAAAAAATACATCTTTACTATAAAACTATATGTGTAATACGTTACTTTTTTCAGGAATATGTGGAGATAATTATGGCATAACAACATTATGCATAAACCATAAAAAATGTCTACACTAATTTTTTGTTTTGTTTTTATTTTAAAGTGGTGGGACTGCCCTTGGTAAAGTGTGATTATATTATAAATATTAGAATCTGAGATAGCCAACTTATTCCGTGTTTTATATAGTTTCAGAAAATATATAATGGTATCTGGGTTCGCTTGAAGAAAAATTATATTGTAAAACCACTAACAGTACACAAAAGGCTAAATTTGTTACCTTTTTATTTTAAGGGGAGATGTACGCCTATAAGCCGCCTATGTTAAATTGTATAACTTTATGTTCCTTTTCTGAAGGAACTGCTTTACATATCTCAATGAAACTTTTACCACTTATACAATACATTACTATAAACAACCCCTACCACTTTTAAACTTTTGTATAAAAAAATAAATTTTTTATGACATTTCTAAATTTTTTAATATATGTTTTTACTATAAAATAATTTTTTTTTACCCATTTACAAACTTAGAGTTTCAAATTTGCTAGGGGTTGTGTGTATATATACATACATCATACATAAAAAATTCCATAAAGACTGGGCAAATGGTTCCTGAGAAAAAGGAACATTTGTATGAAAAATGTCAACTTTCGGGAAATCGCAAAAACATTAGCCTACTATAAAACTTACTTACTCTCAGAACATATCGGCTTCATAATCTGGCTCCTTTTAATTTTCCTCATCCAGCAGCTTCTTTCTTATCATTCTAGTCCTCTTCCTGGCTTGTTTTGTCTCTTCTTATCTGCTATTTCAGATTTTTTGATTCGGTTGATATCAACAGCGCGGAGAGTTTTTGCACAGTTTTTACCTACTTTGATACCAATGCCCTCCAAAACCTGAAGTCTATCTTTATTTTCCTCATTGAATGTTACCACAGCATCTAGTGTTCCAAATTTTAAGAAACAATTTCCATACTTTACTAATCACAATTCACAATACTGAGTTGTTTGTAAACAAAACAAAATACAAAAATAACCAAATGAAAACTGTCAAATAAACAAAGTAATAACAGGTTAACCAACACAACAATATGATAAACATTATCAGTACAGTTGTGTGTATGTATAATAGTGCACTTGCACTAACTGGATTATTCAACCTCGCATGGCAACTATTACAGTGCTATTTTATTCCTGCTGACAGCGATCAGTCATTTTATAAAAATTTTTATTGTTACCAAGCAACGTCCAAATATGCATGTATTATATATCACTGGACTTGGAAAACTCCATACTTTAAGAAAAAAATATATAAACATTTTTGATTTTTTTTACGATTTAGGCGTACATCTCCCCTTGTAATAATTTTAATTATTGTCAAGATTATTTTAACAAATTTACAAATAAATCTAATTCTTTCACTAAATGATTCGAAAATATACAAAAATTGAGAGAATTATATTCACTACAGAACAGTAAATAAATTAATAACCAATTTCTAAATTTTTTATCTTTGAAAAGTGGTGGAAATACCTAATTTGTTACTACGAATATGATTATTTTCAAAAATTAACTAACAAAAATTTATATTTTTAACACTAAATATTTCCAAAGTATACGGTTTAATCAATATTTGCATTCCTCATAAACGAAAACATGGGAAAGATTTCTCGATGTATCGACAAAACTGGAAGTATTAATTTGAATAATTGTTAGAAGCATAAGAAACAAAACTATCTTATTCAGTAAGCTTGGTGCATTTCCTCCTCTGTAGACTAATGGTTATAGTCTCGGCTCTCTAAACGAGAGATCACGGGTTCATATCCTGGGGATGTCCAATCATGTACTTTGTAAAATAAAAAACCAGTGCAATTCGAAGCCGGCTTAGCTGACGATGAGGCTTCGAATGAGATAAAAAAAAAAAAAAAAAGCTTGGTGCATGTCAGCTGATTCAGTTAGCTCTTGTCATATATAAAAAATAGCAGTTTTTTTTAGATATAGAAAACTGTGCGTTTTATATTGTAACTGATATTTTTAGCTTTTATGTTTCTTTATGCATAACCAATTTTGCTTTTTATTTACAAGAAATATACATTGCCCAAATACTTCTGATGCAGTTAACATTATATGCGAATTTTAACTGATGGCACATGATTATTATATTTAAAATCTTTTTGTTTGAAAAGCTCTGATGCAACATTTATTTTATCTTATTCAGAATAAAATTTGAGATAATTTTTATACCCTATAACTTGTATTACTGTATTAAAATAAGATTTCTACCACATAAATTACAACAAATTATTCACAGCGTTATTTTATAAGGTTCAGGAAGAGAAAAGTCCCTGAGCGGTGGGGGAAGAAATAAATTTAATTAATTACACTCAGCTAACCCTGGCTGACTAAGCTCACATAATCTTAAAGAAGAGAAAAGGGCAACTGCAACATGAGTTTAGCCTCAAAATAAGTAACTGACAGATCGAGATCTACTCCAGCATGATTCAAATTCAAGAATGCGGGAAAGTGATATCATGTTGAGTTAATGTGATGCTAAAAGTGACTAGAAGGTTATTGATTGACTTCCAATATGGAGGTATCACCTGATTCTACACAATTGTGTGATTCTATGATGCCAGTTATAATGCAGCTCATTGAATATTATGTACAAAAATGCAAATGTAAAAAAAATAAATCTAATAGTAGTTAAGTTATATCTTATATAATCTTATCTTATAGTGAACCAGTGTTATAAATATGTTACAGTCCTTGACCAAGAAGTTTTTCATAACAGCTTTCTAAACCCGTGCAATTGAAGCATATACATAAATGTACAAACTGTTTGAAGTTCTTTAGAAAAGATATTTAAAATAATATCAAAACCATGGTTAGATAAAAAAATAAAAGATTATTTGCTGCAACATATGTCTTTATTTTTTGAAAAAAATTGTTAACAGTATGAACTAAACGACTAATGTAAGCCTAATTAGTTGTTATGATTTAGAGATGCTTATATAGCTTAGATTACAATAATTCTAAATAATTAATACATTTTATAGGTCCTATTGTATATTTTAAAACTTCTTAATCGGGCTTAACTTGTAACATACTGAAAGCATATTTTAATATAATTTTAAAATACACTATTCAATGTAAAAATCAATTAAATAATGTGAGTGAGTTGTATTATACTTGTTTCAGACAGCAATACTGCCATTGCTACAATCGGAAGAAATAAATTAGTAATCAAATTTCCATTAGCTAAGGGTGGTTTGGGAGTCTTTATTTTCAGCTTGTTTAGGGCTAAAATATCATACTCACTTGAAGGATTCCACAAGAAGTGAAGTTAGAAGTATGATAACATTTCTAATTGTTAAAAGGGAGGAAGAAAGAATTATTTAAAAGGTATTTAAGTTGCTATTATAGGGTAAAATATGTTTAAAGTTTCAGGTTTTCCAAGTTATGATTAGGATCCCCTGGCCATGCTTCCTTCTACTAACATCCTCCCTTACTATTACCTGTCTTTTAATGTGTATTTTCAGTGTCTACAAAATTCACGATTTATATAATCTATTAATTAGACTTAATCATATTCCTCACAGCTGATTTATTATTTATTAAAGTTAGTTATAAATTATACCTATTCTGTGAACCTTTCATCAGTTTAAAACAAGAATTATACTGAAATAAATATCTAATAATGATTTGTTTACACTGTCCTGTTATTAGTTTTATAGTTAAGAACATTTTTTTCTACATTAGTGTACAAATAAAGCAGAGTAATAAATGGTAATTTGAAAAATGTATGTTTCTTTTTCTTTACAATTGTGAGGTACTATTCATTGTATTCAAAGTATTCTTAATAGTTTAATTTTTAATTGTTAATAGGTTGAAGAGTACTTTACAGAAGTTATAAAATTAATAACACTCAAACAATGTTGATTTCTTTAGATAAGTACGTTATTATACCCAATGATCCAAAATATAGGCCCAAAATTTATCTGCACTCCTGCCTGCATTTTGTTTATCAAGGGATCATTTAATTGGAATATTGCATTGTGCTTAAATGTATTGCATGTTACATTCTTATGTCACATGTTTTTCATGACATAATAATAAACATTAATCAAAATTCTGGTACTTCCATTAAATTTCAATATGAAATAAATAAATGCAACATTTTTGTTCAATAGCAAATGTAAAACTTACAGCTTATTATTGTAAATCTATAGGATAACCATGCAATATCGAAATAGCTATGTATAATTTCAGAACTGTATGAACCTAGAGGGTGATACAAATAAATAGTATGATGAGTCATCTATATGACGATTGAGACATAAATGTTGAAGTATGAAAGCACTATTGACTGTATTGCAACTCCAGTTTACAGCAGTTCTACTCATAAAATACATCTTTACTCCTTATCACTTTAATAGGTTTCGTCCTTTGCTTCAACCAATAAACCTGTTCCATGTAGTCCTTTGCAATGGTAGCACTAGAACAAATAATAAATTAATGCATTAAAATCAAACCTCCAATATATGACAGTAAAAAACAGAGCTTGGTAAGTCTAGCATATTAAAAAAAACTAATATTCTACTCTTATATTAGAAACCTAATGATTTCTAATGATATGATTTATTATATGCATGCTTCCAGACCATTCTTGATGGAATTTATTTTGTGCAGTCTATATCTCTGTGTCATCCTAGTCCCTGTTTCAGATAACACAGTGCATGCAACAATGGCCTTATACTAATCAAAGGTGGTATGATTTCAAACCACCTTTGATTACTACAAGTACATTGCTGCATGCACTGTGTTATCTGAAACAGGGACTAGGATGACACAGAGATATAGACTGCACAAAATAAATTCCATCAAGAATGGTCTGGAAGTTTCTAAGGATGCTTGAGTTGGTAAATAAAGTTGCTGTTATAGCCCACCTTATATGATTGACAAGGTCATAATATGGCTATCAGAATTCATCAAGGTTATGGATCCAGTGGAGAATATGGGATTAAGAATTCCTGTTTGTATCTTTCCCTATGAGTGGGAATTTGGCTGACTGAACTAGAGAAATTTCAAAAATATATTAACTTTCAATTATGATTTTGGCAAGCTTCTACGCAATATGAAAATGGCAGTGGACTACTACTGTTTGTTTATTTAAATTTAGCTTACTTTAAGACCTAATTAAAAACAATATGTTCCATTATTTTATTCTTAATTCTATTAGAGTTCTACTAGCCAAATGTAATTAATGGAAAAATATGTGATGTGTAAGGATCAGTTGGAATCCATCTCACAACAAAATTATCTCCAGACTGTGTTAAGATTTTTTATTTATACAAACATAGATGAGAAGCAGAGCAGCTTTCTAGGCAACTTCTATAGGCAGCTTTCCTGGACCATCAGGAAAACAAAAATATGGTTTTGTAGGGGTTTCAACCCTTTTAACCCCTATGGGAGGTTGATCTTTATGATAATCCTTTTTTTATTTGTAAGTGATGGGTTACACGTGTGTCAAATTTAATCTTTCTAGGACATTGGAAAGTTGGAAAACAAAAATATAGTTCTTTTAGGGGTTTTAACCCTATTTCAACTCCTATGCATGGTTGGTCTTCTTGAAAATTTTGTGAGTGTCAAATTTAATCTTTCTAAGTCAACGAGAAGTTGAAGAACAAAATATAGTTCTTTTAGTGGTTGCTACTTCATTTCAACCCCTATGGATGTATGATCTTTGAGAAGATGCTTTAGTTTTCTATTTACGAGTTCAGGAGATATGTTTGCTCCAAATTCAAACTTTTTTATATCACGAATTTGGAGAAATATTAAAATTTAATTAGTGAGTGAGTGAGGGCTTTGCCTTTATATATATATATATATATATATATATATATATATATATATATATATATACATATACACACTTTATAGATTTAAAGTAACTTGACTTCATGTTCAGTTTAAGTCTGTGTTCTACAGTAGATCAAATAAATGTTCTAAATATTATAAAGTCCAATTTAATTCTACAATAAAGTCCATGCTCTTTTGGATTCATAGGTCTAAAGGTTATTACTTTTCATGTCATCTATGGTATGATGACACAAGTAACATTCAGACTTCAACTACCGAAATGATCAGTCTTTTGAGAAAATATGGTGGCCATTTTAAGATGTTGAAAATAGGATTCTGAATATCTGTTCAATTCTCCAAAATCTTAGGAGTTTATAATTTATATGTAGAGTGAGGAACTTAAATTTGTAAGTAAACTATTCAGAAATCAAGCAGTCTCGTAATTGTTACATCTCCATATAATACTATTAGAAGAGTTATTTAAAATATGAGCATTTAAAATATTACTCACTAGATGTGGACGATCCCTGTGTACCTGTTGTCAGGAAACCACCTCATGATCACCTCATCCTTTGGTAAGTAATTTATGTTGATGGCAGTGTTCTGTAATAGTAATTCAGCTGTTTTTAAATAAGATAACATTTAACATTGAGTACTCATACGTTTTCATATAATTGCTACTCATACTGACCAGTTATGTATGTTTAGATTATAAATAATATGTTGGCCTTATTAGATTTTTAACAAATTGTAAGGGTCTGGTGTTAAACAACAGTATAATAATTCTTTTGTACAAATCAAAAAGGTAATGTGATTTGTCCGTCTTCTTTAAGTTATTATAGACTATGTGAAGTACAATACTTCTAAAATTAAGTACTTATGATGTTGTTTAAAAGAAAAGTAATATCAAACAGACATTTAACAAAATTGAAGATTTAAAAAATTGGAAACCTACTATAACAGTGTACAACTTTGAATATGTAAAAAATAATAAATTTATAATGTAGTCAAAGTCATATTATCTTTATTTATATTATGCATATAAGTACAATAAATAGTGTAAACTACAACTAAGTTACTGTCACATAATTAAAGTAATGAATGTTTTATAACAATGTCATAGTATAAAAGTCTTTAAATGAATGAAATGAATATTCTTTTAAAATTCAGTTTAAATTTCTTGACATCTTCAATACTTGTTATTATTTTTGGAATTGATTTCAGAAATTGTATTCCCGCATAAGACATTTTTTTGTGAAATACTCTAAATTATCCTTAAGTAAGACTGATTCATTCTTATTCCAAATGTTATAAGAAAGGGTTTCACAATGGCTTTTAAAACTAAATTTATAAGTTCTGAGGTACATAACACAATCTAATATGTAGAGTGCACTGTTTTCAGTCCAGTAAAGTGATTTTTAATTGAATCTACCTCCCTAATCTTTCATAGTGCTCTTTCTTGGAATATAAGTTTATTATTTAAATGTTGGTTTGTAGACCCTCAATACACACCTATTCCAAGAGCATGGAACACCATCTTTAATACTGGTAAACTGCCCAAATAAGAGGGCCTTTTAATAGCATAAATTCCAGAATTTATACGTTTAATTATCCACTCAATGTGCAAATCCCAACTAAGTTTCTTGTTTATGATGAGACCTAGAAATGTTGAATTAAGAACTTGCTCAAATAGGTATCATTTATTAAGATATTAGGAGCTGAATGATTTCTATCTTTTTTTTGAATAAAAGAGATAGTTAGTTTTTCCTTTATTTAAAACCAATCTATTATCAATGACAAATATGTGTAATTTTGAAAGTTGGAAATAAGCAGTTAATTCTACTTCAGCTTCTGTTTTGGTAGATATGATTAGGTCCAATTTCATACACGAATCTGGAGAACCCTCCCCCACCTTCAGGCCAGACTATCAATTTCCCACCTTTCCACCTCTATTCACTAAAGTGTAATAGAAAATATGATCAATTGCCTGAATAATGAATTATAAGAATTAGGAAAACAAAATCAATATCATTGAAGAGATTGCCACAACTAATGGTTGAAATAAATAACTCAATGGACATAACAGTTTAAAAAGACGAAACCATGGACAATAACCAAGACTTGTGTAGAATTTAGACAGACTATACAGGAGGGTCCAAGAAAAAACGTTCAGACATACAACTGAATTTCAAAACTATTACAGTAAATTAATAAGGGTGGGAAAATGGAAAGTCTGGCCTGAAGGGTAGGGGGGTTTCTGTAGATTCTGTTGACATCCTGAACAAGAATAGAAACAGCCACGATTTAAAAAATCGAACTGGAGTATTCAAATTCAAATGTAGAGTGTGAGAACATGTACTCGTGTATCGTGCTAGCAGGATAGACCAAAGACGATTTAGCTAAGCTAAATATTTTATTTTAGTAATAGAATTTACTGGTGTTGCACTAAATCCAGTGAAGAGTAGTTTCTAGGTTAGCCGTAGGATTCAATTAGATTCCGAATTGCATTTCAGTTAAGACTTATGTACATTATTAAAACTTTCTGTAGGGTGGATTTTCAAAATTAGATTTAAGAAACATCATCCCAAACCTTTGATAAATAAACAAAAAAATTTCTTTTGTCCAGCACCTTTTGACACAGTTACGACATGGATGAAATTTCGAAAACTTTACCTCCTTCAATCGCCGTTTTTCAACCCTATACAATATGCTCTGTGTGTCTGTAACTTTAAAACTGTACAAATAAAAGGCAAAGTATAATATCCCAACAGAATAATAAAGTCAATACTCACTTCCGGTTTTCCAAAACAATTCATGAGTTTGACATCATCGGCCTCTCTGAAGTAGCCGACCACGGCTCCTGTCTTATTGTCTCTGGCTTGGACCATGAAGCCGGCAAACTGTTCAGGTTCCTGCCCTTTGATGGTGATGTAAATGCAGCCGTCCCAAGTGATCTTGTTGTCGTCGATAGAGAGTTCGAAGGGCATCGGTCCGGTCTGCGGGGGCACGTTGTTACCCGGACTGAGAGACTCACAAGAGTCAGGCCATGGCAGTCCATCCGGACGGGACAGTACTACATGGACTAGCGCACACCACAGAGCCGCTTTGTTTGTGATAGATGTCATCTGTAATCAGTAAAGGAGATACACATAGGCTGTTCTGACATGGAAGTTTTCCTGTTAACAGACATTATTAAACTGAAAGTAATCGAGTTTTGCTTAACTAAACTGATGATAGTACTCTTCAGTAAAGAACCAAATATATGAAATGTTATTTAATGAATAGAAAATATAGTGCAATGGGGGGGGGGGGGGTTTGGCGCTGTTCGAAAAACCCAAAGTTCTAGTATCTATAAAAATTGAGATAACATATTGTAGCTTGTGGGGATGAGCTTCCAGCCTCTGGAGTTTTCGGCTATTAAGGCCACTTAGTCATGGGAAACATCCCATCCTGCCTTAAGAAGCTTTCTGTTTTTGGAAGGTAGTAATCTTTAAGTCACTACAGTGTACATAGCTGTCCAGATCAAGAAGATACCCGGGCACTGAAAACTCTCTGGCAACTCCTGGCTGGCATGAGGAAGGTTACTTATTCAGTTGTTGAACTAAATTATTTAATAGTTGGCTGAATTTTGGGTCACAGGTTTATGTCTGTGTTTATTTTTATACATTTTTTCACTGCCCATTCATGCTTATGTTCTATTCATGTATTCATGGTTGTTAATTCTATAGACTGAGCAGGACAGTGTATCAAATACAACACTACCCTACTCAATAGGCTTCATAAACATAGTCTACGCATCCACATGAATGTTCACAATAAAAGCCCTACTTAATGAATCCCAACTCAGTCAGCCTTATCTATGTGTGACAAAATCCCGAGAGCCACCTGACCTAAACAGAAGATAATTTCCTTTTTAAATCCTCCCTCCCTTGCCTGCTTTCTTACAAACGCAATAACTGACACGCCAAATTTAATACACATCTACGTTCGTATCGTTATATCTCTTTTAGGGGAAGATTATATCCAAAAAGTGTTACTCGTATCATTTGGCTTCTCCCTTTTAGGCCATCAAGTTATAAGTAAAAATGTATTTAAGTCGCTATATAATAGATAGTTTCCTTTGGACAATGAAAAAAAAATTGTAAGATAAAACGCATCGACGTATGGATGAAGAGAAATAAAATAAGTTTAGGTTCAGAAACATTCAATAACAGAATAAAATACTTCAAATAATTCTCACATTGTTAGAGTGCCTCATATGGAAAATCCTGGGATAATGTTTAGGAGTAAATGAGTCTAGAATCATATTCATTATTTGTAATTGCATTGCGATATTTTCCACTGTCAATGCAGAACTTCAAACAAAAGTTCCTAAACTTTTAATAAAATAAAACCCTTTTTAATTCTTATTGTAGAATTTTAAAAAAAAGTATTGATAACGCATACAAATTAAAATTATAATAAAATGGAAGAGCTGTTCTACTAATAATAATGTCTTAGTTTTTGGCGCTGTTCAATTTTAAGTTAATTTGGCATTCAAACTATGCCAAAGTCAAAAATAACTTTAACCATGATATTGCGCCAAAAGGTAAAAACGAAACACAACAGAACATGCATAATACCATGCATGATTGTTGTTGTATAGAAAACCAAAAAGGATTTAAAATGTTTTTACAAACTCAATTTTGAGGACCATAATATAAAGTATCACCTAAAAATATAAATACTTAAGGCGCACTATAACTGGACATTGTTAAAGAAATATGAAGCTGTTTCTTCCATTCTTCAGAAGAATTGGATGGAAAGAGTATTCACATGTTTGTGTTTCTAAATTACCCTGTTGCAAGAATTATAAAAATAATTATTAATAAAGTAGTAAAGAACATTAGATTATGTATGACATAAACCAATACAAATTTACATTTGAAATACTTACTAGGAGTTGAGTGGAAAACAGCTAACTTCAATATTTAGCTTCTAATGTTATAACACCAGTGGATTTACATGTGATCGGTTGACATGTTGGTTCTACAAGTGAGCTGACAATCCGCCTCATGACATTATGTAATCGATTGTGTAGTTAATATGCGATCTGATATAATGCGTAATGGAATGAACATTATGATTGTTAATTAGCACGATATTAGAACTAATTGATTGAATGTAGAAGGGGGTTTCTTTGCATTGCGAATGCTCAATTTTTTTCTGCAACAGCTTGGAAAAGTATTTTGTCAATGAATCTCGTAAAACAAGTAGTACTGTATGTTTGGTTTGGTTAAATAAGTTTACAGAAATTATAAATTTATTAAAAATACATCCAAAAGTTATAAATACACCTTAAAAATTCTAATGAATTGTAGTTTTGAATAAAACTCAAGTTTAAAAATTAAAGGAACTTGAGGTCAAACCATAAGTACATAGTTTGAAAATTCGCTTTGCTCGTTCAGCTATAATAAATTGTCCTAGAGGTGAACAAAAATCAGCGTACCTTTAAAATTAGTATGCTTTAATCAAAATAGAAAATAGATAGATAACACATCATTGTTTTATTGAAAGGGGATTAAGTTGGTAACGGACTTACACTAAACAAATAATAGGCTACCATTACCATTTTCTAACGGCAGATCTTGATCTTGATTTGGTATTAATATTGATTGATTTTATTAGGTGATTTATTAACGAGTTCAAGGAAATGAGATATATCTTAGCCTGTAATCTATTATTTTGTCTATACTTTGTGTATAACAATGAAACCGATGTGTATTAAAATCTAAAACACTTGGAATTGTATATTTCCTGTGCCGGAACCAAAACAAACTGAACTAAAAATAAAATTAGGGAAAACGTATTAGAAAATTAGGAGCTGGTTGATAGACTACCTCGAGATACCATCTTCAATAAAACTGCGGAATGTCCAAGATTCAGAGAGCAGGGATCCTCAGGGAAGGCGAAGTTTTAACTCGAATCTTTGCACATTTAAAAAGACAGTGGTTAGAGTTGCCTCTGGCAAACATACAAATACTAATCGCAATAAGCACTCAAACTACAAACACACACAATACTATGCTAAACCCGCAAAACACCCAACATATTTTTTTCAAAATTGTATTGTTTATATTGTTATTTTTTTATTCTAGTTTTTATAAGTACAGTAATGTAAATGATGATTAAATTATCACTGTTTATTGTTATTCAGTGTTTTTGTTATTTATTGTTAATTCTTCAAATGTTTTCCTTGTAATTTATGTTTTGTGATATGTTATGTAAGAAGGTTGAAAGAAATAAAGAGTTTACCGAGCAACTTTAGACTCTTAAAAGGATAACAAGATATGAGACACTTGTCATCGTTGTTTGTTACAAAAATTACACAGAACATTAGTTCGGAGTACATCCTTTTGTTCAGGTATCATCACGAAACATTAAAACTTTGATTAGGGTTTTGTCACCTGAAAAAGAGACTAGATTTCAATCCTCGAAACGCTGCATTCTGTTTTTGTTACATACAACAATGACAAATTTCCGAACTCTGTTATCCTTTCAAATAATCTACTGTCAGTAATAAACTTTAAACAAAAAAAATCTAGATTTTTATTATAAGCCGCAAATCAAAGAGGGAATTGATACTTTTTACTTCAGTCTCGCTTTCTCAGATGGGAAAACATGCCACGGACAAAGTGTAAATAAATGTGTACCCAAAAAATATTAGAATGCCCTAGCCAAACATTTGAAGTACCAAAATTTACTTTGTTCAAAATATTCTAGTTTTAAATAAAGATTCTGTTGTCATTGATTGGACAGTTCCAAAAAATATTGGAGAAATATTCAATAAGCGAGGTAGGAAATTTTAGCTCAATATACTAGTATTATCGAATTAAAATTATTTTACCTTACAGTTAGATAATTAATCACGATATTTTTGGTTGATGAACGTGATTCATATTCAGCAGTAGTACCTGTAATACTCAGTATCTCTTCAAACTAAATGTCTTATAAAAATATACAGGAGAAAATAATATAAAGGTGCTGAGATAGGTATGAAGCGAAACTTTGATTCAGGTAAACAGATGTTAAGGCTTATACGGAATGCAAAGATAATATTACTGTTGAGCGGTTGTTTGGATTGAGTTTGGGAATAAAATAACAATCTCCACTCTTCACGGTTTATGGAAAACGTACTTATATCAGTTGTGATAACACCAGTAAAAATATTTATGCACGTATTTAACTAGTAGAAGTATTTTATAATACATTAGAAGACTAACTCTCCGTTCGCTTCGCACTAACTCCTAATTCTCCGAATTACATTTTTGTCTGTAATAAACTCTAATGGTAAAAACGTACCGTGCAGTTTTTATAAAAATATATTGAATGTTTCCTAGAGACAAATTGATTATTCTTTAATCAACTTATAACTACATTCAAAATACTATAATAATCTAAACGGCTATTGTCATATAGTGTTTGCCAATATCGAAGTTTAGGCAATATCTCTATAAATGAAAAACGTTTCAAGAAATTATTGTTCATGAAGAATTTGTTCTAAATATCTTCCAGGATATTCTAAATTTCTTCTTCTTGTTGTATGGGATGGCCTATTGTCATGAATTAAGCCTCAATGGCCTTTTCTGCACCCCAGAAGCACACCATGGGACAGACCATTCTACGGTTTCAGTAGTTCTACAAACCGCAGAAAACAACCGATCAGGTCCTCCTGGAGAAATTCTCCACCCTTGTCCAAACTACCAAAGATGGCGCACGGCTCCTTGCTGTTGCAGAGCAGTCAAAGAGCACGCGATTATTAGTTTCCTCCTGCTCGTCACACATTCTACAGAGCGGATCCTCCCGAAGGATACCGACTCTGTGAAGATGCTTCCTCATGTGACCGTTCCCGTAATCAGACCCATAACCTTAGAAGACACCGATCTACTTAGTGAGAGAAGGTCAGATGCCCTCCTAGGGGAAGGCGACTGTAAAACCATTCTGTTCATTCTCAGATCCGGATGCAGCCTCCACCTTCTCTCATGGTCAGTGTGAACCCATTCCGAGACAGCCCCAAAGTATTCACACCTATAAATGCCACAGAACTGATGAGGTCCCATCACATTGGACGCTGAGCCCAAGTTAGCCAGGAAATCAGTTCTTTCGTTCCTAGAGATCCCATAATGACCAAAAACCCAACAAATAGATTTGCTGATTTTGGTAAGGGAAAAAACGACTTGATAGCAATACCATACAAGTTTGTTGTTGAAAACACGAAAGTTGAACGCCTTCAATGCTGCCTTACTGTCTGAAAATGCTAATCGTCTTACTCCTATACTGTAGACTAAGATTCTCACGAGCACACTCCATAATGGCTGGGACTTCTGCCTGAAAGACTGTGAAGTAAGGACCCATAGGGACCACCAGCTCCCTATATGGTCTCACCCCTGAAATTCCGGCGCCAGTGCCACTTTTTGTTTTAGAGCCGTCTGTAAGCCATTCAAGCTCCGCTGGTGCAAGAGGTTTCTTTCCCTCTGACCAAGCCTCCCTAGAAGGTATGACAATCCTGAAGGGTTTGTCGGAGGAAAATATTTGTAGCATCTGATCCGATATAATGTGCAGAGCATTACCTTGAATTAGGATTATAATTCTGCAGTGCCCCCTGCTGCAGCCTAAGCCAACCAAAGTCCCGCCTGCTGAAGACTGTAGGCACTCCTCCTGGCCAAAGCCCGAATGACAATGTCCAGAGAATCGAGGTTGAGGCAATAGCCTAAAGTTGCGCCCGGTGCACCTGGAAAAGCCCCAGTGTTAGCAAGGTAAGTGAACTTTTGGATACCAGCCGGACCAGCTACTGCCATCTTGTCCTCCGTTTTTGGCCACCAGTCAACAGCCTCAAACAATAGTGCAGGTCTAACCACGGTGAAATAAGGCCAATACAAAAGCCTTGGCTTAAGTCCCCAAGACCCACATATCACACGTCATCATTGAATTAAAGGCCATTTCCATCTGGCGATGACCTTTTCCAAATGGAGCCCCCATTTCAGAATCTTATCAAGGATTACACCTAGGTACTTAGCCTCGAGCTTCAACTCAATGGAAGGGCCTCTCAGTAAGAATGGACCAATAACCTCCAATTGACGCCTTCTAGTAAAGGCAACCACGGCAGCCTTGGTGGGGTTTACACTAAGGCCCATCCCATCACACAAGTGTCCACTGTGTTAGCATTGGCCACTTCCGTGACCTTTGTGTTTGAACTTGCCTCTCTCAAGAATCATAATGCCATCTGTGTACTGCTGTGCAAAGACACCACTGTTGTTCAAAGACACGAGCAGGTCGTCCGCAACTAGGTTCCACAGAAGAGGAGAAAGGACGCCACCATGGAGACAGATCCTTGTATTCCTTGCACTGACACTTGCTCCCATCAGAGTGGTGGTAACTACCCTGTCTGTGAACAAGGCCCTTATCTAGTCACATATTTGACCATCAATACCACTTCTAGAGACCGCCTAATTGACTGTATTGTCAAAAGCTCCTTCGATGTCCAGAAAGGCACCTATGGCTTCTTATTTCGCTGCCAGTGCCTTTTCAATCCTGCTTACCAGTTTATTCAAGGCTGAATCGCATGATCTTCCTGGGATGTAAGCATGCTGATTTGGATGTAGAGGGCGCTCCAAGAAAGATCCCTCCTAAACAAACCTAGCAATCATCTCCGTGATTTTTAGAAGGAAGGGAGGACAGACATATTGGCCTACAGGACTTAAGTCGATCCGTGATAGATCTCCCCTGCTTCGATACAAACACTTCCGTGGATTCCTTCTAGGACAGAGGAATGTACCTAAGGGCCACAGAGGCCCTGAATAGCCTGCTCATCTGGGGAAGGAGAATATCCAACCCGTGCTACAAGCAAACCGGTCTCACGCCATCTCCCCCATATGCTTTATATGGAATTTATAGGTAATAACCCACTCAATCCTTCTGAAGGTTGCTACACGTAACGCCAAACTTTATTGTGAGTGAACGGTGCACCCCGCAGGTCTCCCTCCACAGCTGAGTGGTTGATCCTTGTCATAAAGGATACAGCCCGGAAAACTTTCGTTCCCATCATGACTTTTAGAACTCCCTCCTGTTCAGTAATATGTATACCTTGATCGTACCTGAGACCACCAAGCGGCGAGATGGGATTTTTTGCTAATAGCTTTTGAAGTCTTGCAAAACCCTGCACAGTGTCAGTGCAGAGTTTCTTCCAGGCTAATCTCTTAGCCGTACGTACCTTGCGGTTGTACAGTGCCTCATGGTAGGTCTCCCAAGTAGTCCTCATCTTTGCTCTCCTGAATAGAGGCCAGTTCAGAACTCCACCGGACAGCTTTGGATCTTTTCCTGTTAATAACAGGATAACTGAGATCAAATGAACCCACAATTGCAGATGTTAGATTGTCGGCGGCTGCACTGTATTGTGAATTAGTTTCCAGTTACTACTCTCAGATTTTAGTTTTACCCTTAGGTTCTCCTTGTATAACACCCAGTCTGTGTCTCTCGGATTCCTATCTTGAACCTTTTCAAGTTCCGGGTCCCCGATTTTAAAGCAGATGTAAGCATGAACAGAGGGAGGGCTCGTCAGACACATGTCAGCCGTGTATCCGATCAACCATACCCCCTGTCATCATGGTCACATCTATCACCTCCTTACGCGTCCGCATGCCAGACTTGGGAACATTACCCACGTTTACAATAACCAGATTGCGGGATATTATATACTCCAGGATCGACTTGCTTCTACTGCTTGTGTTGGTGTTGCCCCACGCCTCCTTGTGTAAATTAGCGTCAGGGCCAATCACCAACTCCAAACCGCTCCTCCTAACATGATCTACCAAGGTGATCTCTCTGGAGGGCGTGGAATCCACATCATCATACGGCAGATATGATAATGTAATAAAGAAAGTTCGTTCAGCTCCAGCCCCAGTCAGCCTGACTGTGGAGAGATCCCTGGAACAGAATTCCAGAACAGGAATACTGTGTTCATTGATGCGTGCAACAATACAGGATCTAGCATTATTAACGTAAGAAATGTTGACTACTGCTATGGAAAGCCCTGCTGTTTTACCCATACAAATCCAGAGTTCCCGTGTCAGAGCCACGTGAAATTCTTCCGCGAAAAAGCGTCTACAGAGTACAGCTGAAGCAGCTTTACTGTGCTGTAGATTTACCTGAAGGATCTTGATTCCCATGATCAGTTGCAACTTCTCCCATCCTCAGGTTATCTGCTTGACCTCTACATCAACACCAACTGTTGAATCTCCGTCGATGGCAGTTGAACGTGATGAACAGTCAGATAAACCCAAAGCCAAGCTGCCAGATGCAACTGCCTGCTGTAACCTTTCCAGATCAAGATCGGCTCGGTTCTTGATTTCAGGATCCATAAAAGTTCCCACGAGTACCGAGGAAATAAAAGGTCCGCCCAGCCACAGTCCCGCGTTACCAGGTATGGGTTATTTACGCTTGGGAGGACGCCCAACCCCCAAGGGCTTTGTTCTTGACGCACTACCCCTGCGCAATGCATCCCTTAGGCATGGTTCGCCTCACACCGTGGGATTAGGGGGCTCTCAGTTATGCGAGAGCAGTGTGTGGTACGATTCCGGACAGACCAGTCGAGACTGGTCATGGCCGATCTGGCACCACTATTGCGCAACACCGAGGGCATACGCCTTGCATAGTGCACTGTCGGGGCACTAGCCCCGAACCTTGGGTTCTGTCGAAAGCAGGGATATCTCTTGCCGGACGCTTAAGTAGCTTTTGTCCGAGCCCAATCCATTGGTTGGATTCGGATCCCCCATTGGTCTTGAGTGGCAACTGAGTGTCATCCCTAGGAAGGTACTTTCTCAGTTCAATGGGAATTACCCTAACTAAGGTCAACCCATCCCCTAGACCCCTCTTCTAAATTTACTAAACTTTCTTCTAGAGATTTAACAGTTCCCATTGTTAGATCCTGTCGCTGCACGTCTTAAGACACTAGATATTGTATTTGAGTTAGCGATAATGAAAATTAAATTCAAAATTGTTTTTGCGTTATCGTTTGAAAAAACCCTAAATTTTTCACCGCTATAATACATTTTGCATTGTAATAGATCTATAGATAATTACATAAACGGATATCTCGTAAAAATAAAAGTGTGAATAACGGAATGATAAGTGATGGCAATAAATAAAAGAGGAGGAAACCAATGTAACACGTGTTCACGCCATTACTGTGATGTATGAGAAGTTCGTGCCTTGCTCTACTGTTCACATATAATTTATTGCAAATAATTCAGATTATTATCAGATCACCATATAGTATATGTATTAGTCTAGTGTCACTATTAAATAAATGTTTAAAATGAGTTAATTAAATATTGTATCAAATGTAGTTTATCAACATACGTAATATTATACTACGCTTGTTGATAAACTGTTTTACCATATTTTGTACTTACGAATTAACTTTGTATACAATACGTCACGTACCACAAAAATACAAATATATAAACTTATCTTGAAATATATATAAAATGATAAGTTTATATATATATATATATATATATATTATTAATGTTCTGATTTATTAAGGTATGTTTTAGAGGTAGTGTGCATGAAATTTACCAACATCGTGTTTGCTGTGATTCCTCATTTATGCGCGACAACGTTCTGTTATGGTTGGTTTAATGGAAACTTGATACTAGTTACATCTTTTAGGTTAATTATGCACCTGAGGAAGAGATCAGATTACGAATCTTGAAACGTACCATTATGGCACCGAGAAAATCGCAGAATAAATAAAATATTCACTAAAGCTCAGACAAATCCCATGGAATGACATCGCCATCATTGTACTCGATGTTCACTATATAGAAATGAAGCTTCGTGTTAAATGTGTAGTCTAAATATTTTTTCCGTTTTTTTTGAGATATTGTGTGGACAGACAGACATAAATGTAAACTTTCCAACCCCTCAAGTGATAGGCTTCACTAAACGCCAGTCAACAAATGAATTTCCTAAAGCTATGATTTTATTCTATTGTTTTCTTACATAAAAGAAAGACAAGGCGAACAAATATTAATTTCTAACGTTTCACATGAGTAAACCAATGAGACTGATGGTATTTCCAAAGTGATATGAGAATATAAAATATTCATAAAAACTATACATTGTATTACAAATGACATGATACTTTATTCAATTACTATTTAATGTATCATTGAAATTATGTATAAAACGTGTTGTTACATCATATTTAAGTTAAAAATTACTATAATACATGCATTAATTACTAAAATATAAAATGTATGATTAATTTAAGTTTGAAGCGTTATTAAAACTGTTGATTTTGAATGTAAATAAATACAAGAGAAATCATAACAACACATTTTTACTGAACAGACAAAATTTACATGCTGTGTATTCATGTTTAAAGCACATTTTACAAAATGGTTCATGATTATTTGTTATATACAATTTTATCAATTCCCTATCTTTTTTATTCGAAAAAATTTACCCCCCACCCCCCCCCCCCCCCACCCCCCCCCCCCCCCACCCCCCCCCCCCCCCACCCCCCCCCCCCCCCACCCCCCCCCCCCCCCACCCCCCCCCCCCCCAGTGTGTGATTTCTTTCTATTAGGTTACTTAAATTGGAAAAATGTTATACACCGGTAAGCTTCAATAATGATGAGGAATTAAAACAATTGATTGAATTTAGAAACGTCTCCGGATAAGCAGAGTTTCTGTATAAGACGCTTGCAATTAATTTGTCAAGCGCCTGTTTTAGTATGTCGCTTGTGGATGGAGTGTAGTTCGATAATTATGGACTGTAAATTAAGTTTTTTAAATAGGGCTGGGTTCTAAGTCCCAGATTGAAAATTGTTTTATTTCTTAAAATGAGAAATACTTTAAAAAATCTCCAAACATTACTTATTTTTTTACTGTTTTCAAAGTATTAGGTTTCAATATGTCACCAAATTTTGTTTACAACAATTGCTAGACTGCTGAATAGTTTTACAAGATTATTTTTAATAACACTATTTAATATAATTGTGTACTGTTTTATAAATTTGTGATATATATGGGCAAGTAATTTTAAAAATTCAAACGTTTGAACCCATCTTCCTTTGGGACCACCAGTATCTAGCATTAATATATTTTTATACGGATTTAGCTTTAAAAACCCATACATTGTTAGTTAATTAAAATGGGAGAAAAATAATTATTCTAGTAAAGATTGATTGGACTGTATGTATGTATATATATAATATATATATATATATATTTTATATATAAAAATATTTTTATACATTATAAATAAAATATATATTTATATACATATATAAATATATTAAATATAATATTATTATACTACACTATTTAGAACTTTTCTTATTCACATACACCAAAAAAATTTCATGGTATAAACTTCTAGATGGAGAGCGAGGAGAGAAAGACTACGTGTATGCTAATGGCCCCATTGACATGGGCCGTTAGTGCTCCATTGTACTCACAAATTATATTAGAGGACCATATTAGTTTCTACAAGGGGAATACTAGTAATTTACAAATTTTGAATGTTTTACTTACGTTATATAATCAGATATTGAATATTATTGTTGTTTACAATTTTTATCTTTACTTGAAGTAATAACATTTACTACAACTTACTTATGAGATTAATTTTTCAGGATAGATTTTATTAATGCATCCCACTTAATATTATAAATGCGAGAAAGTTTGAAAGTTTGGTATGTTTTCAACGTTTGTCCTCAAAATTACGCTGAAACTGCTATACGGATTTGTGCTTAAAATTTGGGAAAACCAGAATGCTTGTAATTTTTGATTTTTATAACCCAGGATCTGTCTACAAAAAGTGCATTAAATCATTCTATTCTCATCATCTATGGATCTGAAAAGTATCCTCTGGGACGGGACTGTCTCCAGGTAATAAATACATGGCGTTATACAAAGGTAATCTAAATGTAGAATTTTTTCCCTAAGTTGCTCTTCTATGGGTCGTCTGTGGCTACTAGTCAACTTCCTTGAAGTACCTAGTCAGTTAGTAATCCTAATAATTTACAAGATAATCTAATAAGGGGATAGACAAAAAATTTATGAGTGATATTACTTATTTGAAGAAGACGTATTTACTAGAGCTTTAAAAGAATTATCAATAGTCTGAAAGAAGAGAAAGAAATATTTCTGGAACTGGTTTTAATAAAGCATCAGGATTGACTGAGCACATTTTCAAAACGTCTTGACTTATTTCTTAAGGCAAGGGTTTTCTTTTTCATACGTAACTGAAGTTTTGTCAGCGACCTTGAAAGGGTAGAATGCGGACTTATATTTATATAGATCCTTTTATCAAAGTTGTTACTTTATTTTAATTAATTATTTAAGGAAATATTTATTTTAAGAACGTTTTTCATTTAAAGAAATTGTTAATATTCAATTTATTCTATCCAACTGCGAGTTAGAAATGTTTAGGATTCATAATATTGCTTGTGATGTGTGTATTATAATATTAAATGTTAGTATTCTTAACGTAACCTCGTTGGGGCTTGAAAACACCGGTCCATTAAACATCAAGCGTTGTTAGAATAAAGTTGTGGGGAGGACACGTCTCGTTATTAAGTGTTTTGTAAGATACTTTATAACTGTGTTGGAGGAAAGTTACTATTATCTTTAGTTGAATTATTTAATTTATCAAATAAAAAAAATTATTATTAGTTTTATTTTCGAGTCTCGTTTCCGTTTTATAGTGGCTTTTCTTTCAAAATTGAATATTCTGTTCTAAAATTATTGCGTTTCAGGTGTGTTAGATATTTTTAAATTTTTCAAAGATTTATTTAAATCAAATGGTATCTTTTGAGGTTATTTTGTAATGAGTGGGACAGTTTGTCGGTTTGTAAGGTTTTGCCTTTTCTTTGAACTTATGTATCATTTACTTCACAAGTATCTATAAGAACAATGTGCAAATATAGTTCAAAATAACCAAGAATTTGCGTGGGAGACCGATCTACATTTAATTCGTGGCGATTTCCTTAAAAATTCGATAAAAAATAAAACTGTTAGTGTTGGTGTTGGCGTTTGGGTACATTCTAGTTTCAATATGAAAACCTCATCCAGAATAATTTAAATGCATTTCAAATACGAAAGCAGGATTCAATATTTTACCACTCTGCACCCGTTTATTTACTTAAATGGAGAGTTGCCTTGACGCTTACACACTGACGCGTTAATAATTTTGAGATTAGTCTAAATCAAAGCAAAATCTCTTGCTGGAGTATGATTTGGAGCTATAATTACCAGCTTTCCGTGGGAAATGTAGAGTTTATGTATTGTCGACTGTGTATAATTAATTTATAAATATTTTTAGACTAAAATTAAGTACTTATTGTAAAATAGTACTATTGCTTTTCTGTAAAATCCAAGTTATGTCAGATTTTTTACCTTTAATCGTATTTCTAGAAAAAAAAGCAGACGATTTATTTCGCTACAAGTGTGGGAGATCAGAGTGCTATATTCAGCTAAGAAAGATGTCTAGTGTCACTCATTAATACTGCACTTTTAAAAATAACTAAGAACACATTACTATAGGTAATTGTGCACGATCTTAAATTACTTTAAATTACCTCTTTGGTACAGAATATATTTATATCGAAAAATAATATGTTATAAATAATCTCGAATTAATAATACACAGACAGATTAGTTTACTGCAGAATTCCCTCTGAATTAACAGAGAACAGGGGCTTCAGCACTGGTTAGGCTTTCTGTAAACACATAACACCTAATACAAATTTTGACAATTTAGATAGTTAGAGCGACATCTCTATATACAAAATACTTTACATTTTAATCTATAGCTGTCACCCTACCCCCATCACTCCCCACCTCGAACTGAACTACTCTACCCAGAGAGTGTATAGATCACAAACAGTTACCTCCCTCGCGTGAGAGATCCGCCCCTCTACTACCGCGAACGATGTATTTAGGTACATAATTCTTCTCTATAACACCCTCAAAGACCGTTTTCGCCGGACACATCACCTGCTCTACATAGTTACCTAAAAGGATTATACTCGTTTACCAACTTTAAGCATTATAAGAGTTTTATTGAATTAAATTATTAGTTGTATCATGAGTACCAATCACTGTCACCACAGACCCCACGTTCAGTTATACATGTGTTTCACATCACTAGTAAAATTTAATGCTGAGTTTTAAGTAAATTGGGCACCTTCGTAGAGAGACGCACATACATCCATTGTCTGACACAGTGTGATCTATTATTATCATTGTACATACACATATAATATAAAAACCCCAGTCCCACGCATCTACACCCATATACTCATAATAAACGATACTTAACTTTATGGATCTGCGGATCTGAATGTGCTAAAAGTACGTGTCAAATGTAGAACAAAATAAAGAAACTGTACACCGACCCGGTTAATCGTTGTGGCTATGAAATATTTTCTGATTTTTCTTTAAACTAAATTCCTGTTAGAATGTTAACCTAAGCGGATAGTCAATTCGCATAGTCATCGAAATCAATTTTTGTTCTTTTTTTTTTTGTTATAAACTTGTCGCTGGCCATCTACCTACCGGGATGGACCTCCGCACGCTTGATTCCATAAGTAAAATTAATTCGTTCGTTTCGTTTCACGCCTCACAGAGCATATCGTTTTATGCTTGTACAAGACGCCTAACCTGCCCGGCGACGTTTGTATGTATCTCCTCAATGTTTATATGAAGTTTTTATCTAACATTTCTTTGTAGGTAACGTGTTTTGTTATTGGTGGTGCGTTGCTTACTCCATGAATTATAATCTGTGAATTAGAGTATTTGTATACATTTTTACATTGGTACTACGGGACTAACCGTTCGGCAAACAATATAAATCTTTCAATATATGTTCACTAATAAGGGAGCGGAAACAATTTTTAATAAACTTCCAAGGAAAAAAACGTATCTTTCTTGTGTTTTAATGGATGCAAGAATAAAATCTATGTTCAAGTTATAACATCATTTTATCTTTGTTGCAGATGATTAGTAACAAATTCATATGGGAAACAAAACAGACGTATATGCTAGAACTGAGCCGATGTTATATACTATAACAATAACTAGATTAAGTTTATAAATAATTTGGCTATAATCATCTGCCAGTACACTATGGAATCCTTAAGATTAATATTGAAAAGTTAGTTACTATTTATTTAAAGCAATAATATTATGCTATCAATCGTCAGTTTATGTCAAATTTTGGCTTAATGTCAAGAGTCGTAACATGCAAATATTACTTTCTCCCAGGAGGACTTTTGGCTGATCTTTATATGCCAATTAAATCTACACTGAATACAGAAAAAAGATAAATATTACGGTCTCGTTCAAAATTTCTACTCCAAATGTATATTTTATTCGTAACAAAGTACTGCGGACCAGAATGTCAGACAGATAAATTACAAATTTTAAGCCTCTCGAGGCATAATACTTTCTAAAATCAAGTAACAATATTTTTGTAGGAAAAGTGAATGGAATTCTTGCACAGTCATATATTTATATTTAGGGGTTAATATTAGAATCTAAAATAAAATCTTCATTATAAAACAGGTCACACATTTGTTAAGATGGTTCCTGCCCAAATATCATAACTCTTCCTTACAAAAACGATTAAAATCGATTCAATTAAAATATTCGATAGGCATTTCTTGTAATATTAATATGAAATCCTTATGACGCGATGCCTTTCAATTGTTTAATTATATAACTTAATTTATTGTTTATATACATAATATTTACTATGATCGTATTCTAGGTTCAACATATATAAAGTTTTATCCACTTTACTAGTTTGTTTTGACCTATAGAATTTTTAGGGTTTTTTATATATTTATTGTAGTGTAATTATGGAGTACTTATATGTACTAAGGGATTATTGTGTTTTTTATAAAATAAAGTAAAGTTATAAAATAACTTGGGTATTTCTTAAACTATAACGACATAATAAAAATTTTAAAAAAGATGTGATTAAAAAACCACAAAGAATATTCCAACGTCTCAATACTCGCATTCGTATTAATATACAAATTAAATTATTTTGCACGATTAAGATTACTCTTAATGCAAATTTGTTGAAGAGAGCAGTTGATAAGAAACCAGTATTAGGCAAAAGATAAATGAAAGGGATAAACCTCATAGTTTGCTAATGAATTTTTCACGTTTCATTACTTAGCCTGGTGCCTATGTTATATCTATAAACGTTAAATCTTAACACTTACTATTTAACATCATGCAACACATATTAAATGTCAGTTGAATCCGGGTGGTGATGCACATTTGTGGTGATTAAATATACTATTTCTATACGAAATTTTGTTTAAACTAATGCATATTATCAATTCAACGTATGTATTTCGTTCTTTTTTTCAAAACGTACTGTTACGTTCATAAAAGTAAAAGTAACAGAATGTCTCTATTTTACCAGGCGAAGTTTGGCTATAAGAAGCCCTCTCTAACAATTAACGTTATTTTATATCTTTTAAAAAACTTATTATTGGTGTAACCTAGTTACATAACTGTTATGAACTTCTCTTCGTAGGGAAAACGTGAACTGTGAATTAAAAACGATGAAAGAGCGACAAAAAGGCATTTGAAGTCTTATTTCTTTCTCGGGAATGGTCTTGCTGACGATTGTTATAACATCAGAAAGCTAGTGAGGCGTAACTATCGCGTAAATAAAGTTCTTGTTAAAAGTTACGGTAACATCTCACTAGAATGGGCCCGGAGAGCCAAAAAACGTTGGGTTAAAGCGTTCTGATGTGGAAAATTGGCTTTATAGAAATATTTATTGTATTCTTGTAAACCCTTACCAATCACTAAAAGTATATGTTATAGCAATAATCCATATGTGGGTGTTACTTCTGTAGATTTATCAAATGAAAGGGAACTGTATATACCTAAGCCAATTAAGAAAATGTCAATTGTTTCAGGCATATAAAAAATTGTTTCCACTTTTTTAAAAAATTCGTTTTTGTTACACAAATTTATTTTACTTTTATAGTTATAATATTAATATAAGTGCTCTATTTTGATTGAAGACAAATGAGATACATCTTCCAGTACTCTGCCACATGCGCGTGACTATTCAACGATCGTTCAATTCACTCGCTACACGCAACACGAAGAAGTTACAGGTCTGTTGTCAGTTACTTCTTTGGTCTCGTCTCGTATATTCACCATGTTATACCTTAAATTGTTACAGTTTGACTGTAAAAAAATATTGATACAATAAGGCACTTTATACTATTAATAAGCAATAAAAAATTTGATTTGTGAGATCGGTTCTTAAAATTATACTAACATTTGAAACAACTTGGAGTACTTGAACTTATAAATCGGATATTATCAAAAACTCCAAAACAAACCTTTAAATAATTTTTTTTTAATAAATTCATATAAACTCCGGGACCAACCTGCTGGTGTAATTCGTTACATTGTTATTGCCAAACACATCTTTGGCCTGAAGTTGGTTGTTATTTGCTCGTTTGAATTGATCAGTAATCCTGCAAAAAATTACAAAATCAAATGAAAAGATTTTAATACTGAAAGCTAGGCTTTAAAGTTTTTTTTTTACAGTTACTAAGAATTGTTATATTATTTACATTCCTGTTAAAAATGCTAGTTCTTTACTACTTTTAATATTTAAGTTAAAAAAGGTTAAAATAAAAGCAACTATTGTAATTAAATATTTGATCATTTGTTCCTTAAAGTTACTATTTCAAATCATTGATGAATTATATTTATTGGACCAAGCTACAACTACTTCCATGCAAGCAGTATATACTCAATTCTTTTATAAGACCAGCCTAATGGGCTCACTTTTATCTTATTGCATACAGGTGCATATACGGTTGTACCTATTACTGCCAGTCCTTATGTGTAATTTATAAATACAGTTATAAGGGTTTAAAAGATTGTAAGAGTTACAATCTATTAGGAAATATTTAAAACAACAACAGCTATTCTTGAAGACATTTTTTTGTATTCTACGATGTTTGTGCCTAGATTTGATTAAAATAATAAAATGTATTTAGTAATTATGAATTTTGTCTTACATCCACTATCTGCAATAAACAATAACGTGGTATTAAAATACTTTAAAAGTATTTATTGCTATTATATTACGCAATTACGAGACTATAGGTACTCTGCTTGATACATGTGGATCCTTTAAAATGCTTACACAAATATAAACTTCTGTTATAGAAAAATTATTTTATATGGGTCATATGTTATTAGTCTAAGGTATTAATTGCTCAATACCTAACTTGTATGCGACGGATGAATAGATAACATGCAATATAAGATTTCGTGATATTATATTTACATATATATATAATTTCAATAAACATTGAAATCACAAAAAGTATTTGTATTTATTTTAAACTAAATAGAGCTAGTACTTTTTGTTATGCAATGTTTATTTAAAATTAAATTCGGCTATTGCCACTTATACAAATGTTAATTTGTGTAATTAAAAAGTCGTTCTGCACATTATCTTGGTCTCTACAGATCTTTGTTAGTTTTGGTTATTGTAACGCATATGTGTCAGATACGGAAAAAAAAAAAAAAAAAATAGAAAATAATTGAATCGTAAAAGTAGGGCGCTAAGTGATGTAAGGGTAGCAACATTCAACCGGCATTGTAAGAGATCCGGGTTTCGACTCCCGGTGGAGGAAGTAACTATTTTTCATTCAATGTTTAATTGAAATTATTATATATATATATATATATATATTTATAATATATATATATCTTTTTTTATGATCAATAAGGCATTTGAAAATTTTTTATCACCAGTAAAAGTAACAAATAGTTGAACTGTTTTTAGTTTTATGTGTTTTATTCATAGCATTTGTAAGATTTTATTTTTAAAATCATCTTGAATTTTAAAGAATCATATCATACTTAATAATAAAGATAAATAAATTAATAAAAATTTTATGAGCCATCTAAAACTGTGTGAGGCTTTTTATTACTTTGTGTAAGGTTATTATATTGAAATAAAAAAAAATTTACCTTAATGGTGACAATAAATATGGACAGCTTAATAGATCGTCGGAACGCAAAGTCTTCCGCGTTGTTTGTCTGCACTAGAGAATAGAAGCTTTCATGTGTGACACAAATATATTGACAAGTAATTAAAAAACTCAATTTATGTTATAGCTGGCAGGAATTATGGAATGCTAACCAATTACTTTGTTCTCTTAGGCATTGTGTCATGGGATATTTACAGTGCGTAAGGAACAAAAACAGAAGGAGCGAGTAGTATCATGAATGATATGAACTGCAAATACAAATTGAGGAAAGAAACGGTTGCCGTAATTCCGTAAACAAGATGGAATACACATAAATGTACCAGTCACCAAAATGCAATTTTCTTTACATAAAAAACTAATCATTGATTATTCGCCATTTATATCGTATTTTTATCAAACTCCAAAATTTGAATTATGGGCGTTCGTTATCAAAATGTGTGTATGTCACGTAGGATCGCAATAAAATTTATGTCAGTTGCAGAGAACATTTGGAGTGTAATCGAGCCATAGACTCACGGAGACAGTTGACGCGTCTGAGCCGTTGAAACAGGCTATGTGAGCGAATGATTAGGCTCAGATTGCTCAACGTTGTTTCACTTCGTTTACTCTATACATATGTAGGCGAGTTGCTTTTCCTCTAGGAATTCATTTTGTGCTGTTTATGTTTACTGAAAATATGGTTAGCACTTTATTTAAGTTCACAAAATTGTGAATAGATGTCACATGAGCCAGGATTACTTATAAATGCGTTATGCATTGCCTGATATAAAATAAAGGTTGTTGTTAGTTTTGCATCCTATTTAAAAGATATGTTTAGTTTATAAAAAAACTGTCTTCATCAAATAGTTTTTTCTGTTCGTTCAAAAATGAATGGCAATTCGGCAAACAGTCATCTCTATCTTTCTAATATAATGTACACAAATCTCTTAAGAAAAACCATGTACGACTGATAATTATATTAAAAATTTTGAGGATCTTTATGATGTTGGTGAATATGGCAGCCATTCACGTGAGCACGTTGCTGTGAATGAAAGATCTACGTCACCACCATTTTATTGCGTCTTAGTGAATGTACAGTTTGCTCCAAGCGGATGTCAACTGGAGAAGTTCGTTCGGGTTTTAGTGATATATAGTTATTTATAACTCTAATATTTAGAAGAATTTAGTGATCATTGTAATATATTATCTTGTAAAAATTAATTAGTGTTGTTATAAAATTTATTGAAAAATATTACGTTTCAGATTTGAGTGTCTCATATTATTTAATATATATAACCAAATAACCATTTAAAATTAGCAACGGAAAAATGAAAAACTTTTTCAGTAGTTATATATTCAAAGTCCGTCATAAATGTCAATAATGTGGTCGTCCGGCAAACTGCCTTTCAAATTTTATTTTAGTAATTAAAAGTTGTAAATTATACCGAGTTTATAAATCAAAAAAACGTAGGTTTGCTATTTTGTTCTTTTTTCTAGGTTGTATTTTCACTAAGATGGAATGACAGAACACTGACCCTTATACAATGTTTAAAAACTGTGACCGTACAGAGAAAGAAATGAAAAAACTTTGGAATACATTTATTCATATACGACATGTCATAACCAAGAAAGTAGTTCATTAAAAAGCTTTAAACCTCAATATTAAAACTTCTAAATTCAATGACATTATTATACTAAACTACCGAAATATGGTGATAAATATAACAGTAAACTATAGTATAGTTAGTGTCGATATCATAACTTATAATTATACGTGTACTTCTCGAGCAAAAACATAGCCTTACTTTATTGCTTTTCATAGTGTTTTAGACGTGTGTGTCAACGATAAGCCGGAAATATTCTCACCGAGTTTATTAAATATCTTTGTAGATTAACCACATAATATAACAGTTAGTTTATAGATTAACCGTGTTATATATCAGTTAGTTTATAGATTAACACGTATATAACAGTTGGTTTATAGTTTAACCACTTAGATAATACAGTTAGTTTTTAGATTAACCACGTACTATAAATCTGGTTAGTTTATGATTAACACTTTTTAAAACTGTTGAGTTTATAGATTAACCACGTATGTAACAGTTAGTTTATAGATTAACACCCCCCCCCCCCCCCCCCCTGTATTAACAGTGAGTTTATAGATTAACCTCGATATACTTATAACAGTTAGTTTATCGTTGATTAAGTCGTAAAATTGCACCAAGAGTATAAAAAAAATTATCCCTGCTGCACATTAATATACAAGATACTTTGCAGCTTTGTTGTCTAATTATTTCCAATGTATTATTATGTTTTAATCCACAGTTACAGTACAGTACATATTTTACTATGCTTGTATTTGTACGATATACGATAATTGCTGATAGAATCTTCGCACCAGATCGCAGAATTAATTTTCTTGTACCACTTTATACCAGACGCATTTCTGTTTGGAGCCTTAGTGTTAACACAAAACTCTTGTTGGTAACTCGCTCTCTATAATATTCTGTGGGGGGGGGGCCCACTATGTCACAAGCAGTGTGCTCACTCTGTCTTATTGTTGTTAGCTTGTTTATTCTCGTCTTTGGCATTTGTGTCCTGCTTTATATAAAACTACCACGCGTAATTTACACATTTTAAGCATTTAACATAATTTTTAACCGAAAACTTTGATAAAATCAACAGACTTGCAAATATTGGAGTTGCCAACTGCTCTTTATAAATATTTATTTAATATTAAAAAACTTCGCAATAGCAGCAATTGAATTTAACAGCACATATTTTATGATTGTGTACTGGAACCATCAAATTATAAAACACAAGAATTATCAATGTTTTCTGGCATTAGCATTTATATTTCATATATCCAAGGACCTCCAAAGCAACAACGAAAATACATAAGTAAATACTTTGATACTTTTAATAATCTTCATTCGTAAAAAATGTTTTTAACTGTTATCTTAAAATAAACTGCTTGAGACTCAAGTAATGATAAAGGATGTTGTTCTTCTCAGAGGTTTTAACAAGGAATTAAGCTCCATACAATGTTAAGTGAAAGTTGTTTTCTATGCAGGGCACTCTTTTAAAACCCTGATACAGCGGATTTCGCATTCACAGTATCTTTTAGTTAGATTCGTAAAATACTACCACATTTTCAGACAACTGAGATGTTATCATTTTAAAATAAGTACAGCCCGGCGGTCTTGTATTTTTTTTAATCTAATTTTCTTCATATGTATAAAAATTGCATCTACTATTCGTGTGTGTTATGTTTTGCTTGCTGTATAAATTTCCATTTCCACTATTCACATTTCCATTACGTAAATAAATACTATATTCAAGTATTTATGTATTTTAAATAATATTTTTGATATTGTTTTCATTTAATAAATTACTTTGCCGAATGTCATACGCTCTTAGTGGTTTACAATAACATATATATCAATCGAACTTTTGAAAAGGACATACACAGTTTTCTGAGGCGGTTCAAAAGATTACACTCACAACACTTTTTTCTCAACAGTAATTAATATTGAGAAAATTTTCAAAATAAACTATTTCTCTTTTGAGCTAATGATTAAAAGATTTTGGATTTAGTCAAATTTCCTTACATAAAATGTTCGCCCTTGTTTGTTTACCAGCAGGCTTGCTGCCTTTTTTATTGCTTTATTTATTGTTTTTTGAATGCATGAATATCGAACTGTACGATAATCACAAGATATATTGATAGCCTGTGTCAAATCCTATATTCCTATTTCCTTAGGTTTAGTCTAGAAACTGTTATACAGCGTTGTATCAAAATGAATGACCTGATTTTAAATACTCAATATTTATTGCTAAAAAATGTACTACAAAAATAATATTTATTGCAAAATACTCACAAATCTTTAAAGTTTTTGGTTAATTTTCCAACAGGATGGAGCTCCGGCCTACTGGCACAACAAATGTTACGGCAGCTTCTCAACAACACTCTGCCCGCCGTGGATAGGGCGCACGGGACTCGAGACAATGCCCTTCATTCTTGGCCTCCAAGAATCACCAGACTTGACCCCATTTGGCAACTTTTTCTTGTGGGATATGTGAAGGAAAAAAAGTGTTGGTTCCCCTCTAACTCATGACATCGAAGCAAACTAAGATAAACAGAATAATTTTCGCAATAAGGTTCTGTGAAACGCAGATACGTGTGTAAGGTTTATTCAGAATTTAGGCTATAGTATGGATGTTGTTCGCGCTGCTGCTGGCTGGGGGGGGACATATAGAGCATTTGTACATAACATTACCTAAAAACTTTAAGTTTTTTTGAGTATTTTGCAATAAATATTATTTCTTGTAGTAGAATGTTTAGCAATAGATATTGTGTTTTAAAATCAGGTCATTAATTTTTGATTACACACTGTATTATTGCTTACCTAATCGGAATCGTATGGTTCATGTATCGGTAAAAAATCGCATCGATTTTCTCCTGATTTTACACTACATAATATGTAATTATTTCTCATATTGTGACCTTTGTGTAAAAATTGACATAAATATCTTCAAACTATTTTTTTTTTTTAACTTGTTATTAACATTGAACCCGGACCCAAGAAATTAAGATTAATCCAATGTGGTGACGAATTTAAACTACAATGGTACTGATTTATCAAATAGTCTATAATACCTATATCCATTATTTTAATACGATTAAAAAATAGTTTTTTCTTTCTTTTTACGATTCAGCCATGTGTCCCATTTTCATATTTTAATTTTTTTTATTTCCAGTTAACGTACACTTTCTATTTTAGTAATATGTGGCCTAATATGGTTATCACGTGAAATGAAACAACGTATTGTTTAATAAATCAATCAAATTAAATGTTGCTGGGAGGTTTACTGTGAACTTCATATTAAACATTAACGATCAATTACCAGATTTGAATATTATGTACCTCCCCTGGTAATGTATTCACGCCCGTAACTGTTGTTTTATCCACTTGGATAATTCTGAGATTGAAAATATGATTATTGTTGGCACGTGAACATTTTTATTTAAACTCATAGTTAAATGAACCAAGCATAAGGGATGTATTAGGGAGTATTACATGTTATTCAAGATTACGGTTTCCCCTTAATAACACAAATACAGGGTGCACGTGTATCAATGCTGAATGTTACCCCATATTCTTTTGTTTAGTTGTAATTAATTTAACCTTATAACTGTCAGGCGTTCATTGATCAATAATTTAATTAATTTGATTTTAGTTCTTTTATAAGTGACACAAATTTATCAATCCAATAGATTATATGCGAAAAAAAAAAAAAAAAAAAAAAGTGGAGATAACGTTTAATACGATTAATTGCTGGGGTGGCCGTCTGTCTGTATATCTTTCTAACTGTCAGAGCGATATCTAGAATACGGGAAACTGACATATTGATTAATTTCTATATGAAGAAAATGCAGTTGATGAAAGTGTATGGACATATTTTAACATTGGTCTTATGGTAAGTATTAGGAATCCCGAATAGAAAATTTGTAATGTAATAAATAAAAATAAATTTTAAAAACAACCCGAGACAAACAAAGGGGGACAGTTAAATTAGAAGATTATTTAATCATAAATAAAAAAAAATATTAAGTGGAATGTAATGCTAAAAAGTTATGGACACAAAAATTTAATACAAGTGAATTCTTGAGATAGTGTACATCTCTCTCTCTCTCTCCTCTCTCTCTCTCTCTCTCTCTCTCTCCCTCTCTTCTCTACCCTCTCTCTCTCTCTCAAGATGAAGATGCTGAAGGTGACAATGAGTGCCGATTTGTGTCACGTTTCTCTTAGTAAAAACATATGGGTTAAATTAGAAAAATACCATTGACCATAAAAACTATTGTAGTGGGCACCTTCTAAAGCATTGACAACTTTAGATTATGAACCATGTATTACCAATCATAATTGAAGGAAACAGTTATTAAAATCTGTAAATTGTTTTGAAACTTTAGGCACAAACAATACTAAGACTTAGTCAATGGACCCAGCAATAGTGTTGTTGGATACAGTAAAAAAATATTAATCTTGACTTATTTTCTGATTTTTAACGTGATGGTCACCGTTAAAAAATTGCTGTTCCTAAAGCCGAACAATTATGAACAGCCACATTGTCACTGATTAGAATGCAAATGAGAAATTTTATATATTATTTATCCTTAATGCCAAAACTATATTAGAGAAGAAAGGAACTCTTCACTAAATAGGGCAGTCATATGTAGCGAGAAAGAAATGATAACAGGATTAACGTGTACAGTACAAATAAAAATAATTTGTTACGTTTAACACTTTCAATGTATTCTGGGATAAACACAATCACGTAGCTTCTATGTACATGTGCGAAAACTAGATTCTTTTTTCATAAATCTAGTGACTGTTTACCATCAAACAAACACTTTTGATTTAATATCGATACAAGGTTAAAGTCTTTGTTACTTGCAATCGGATGTTAAGTATAGTGCTAAATATTCACAACCTTTTCATAGCTTTTACCCAATATACGAGTACGAGAGATGAAAAAACTATTTCTGCATTTATTGGTTACACGCTAGGATTTTATGTTGCCTTTTGTTTGTATAACACGTAATTAAAACAAACTAAATCAGGTAATATTCCATTTTCACATTGGTTGTAATATATATGTTATTCAATTATCACTTAATTGTATTACGGTATTCATACTCTTATACTAGTATAATTTCAATTTGTTGTCCGAATAGAGACAAACTACATTATTCCTAATATTCATTTAACTTGCATTTTTATGATGCGATTGTATATGAATGTTACGGTAGGGGACATCAAAACCAACATTTTCTGTTTATACGAGTTATACGCTCCGTAAATTGTCTGCATTTTGTTTGTAAAAATAATAAAATAATACAATTTTAATCAGATATTCAATTTTTACTTTGATTGTTTTTAGAAGGTCATATATTGTGTAAACTATAGGGACTTCAAAAAATAAACGCGAAGCTGAAAAATCTATACTGTTTTATACGTTTTCTTGCTGTATATGAACTTAAAATTGTTGTTTAAGAGTATTAATCAAAACCACAGTCAACGTTCTTATTTATTTTAAATTTAAATGTATATGATGTGATCCAATATCACGTGAATTTTGGGGATTAAATAAAAACCAACGGCAGCTGAAAACTATTCTGTATTATATTGGTCATGCTTGCGCGTCCTGTGCATTTTGTTTGTAGTGAATAAAAAAAACCGCATTCTTGCTTTATGTTAATTTCAATTTGAGGTGGTGATGATGTGATTCAATAACTTATTGTGGGAAATTCCTAAATATCTAATCGTAAATTTTCTGTTCTGTAAAATTTTTCACTATTATCATGGTTAAATATTCAGAATGTGCAGAGGCTGTTTACTCATTTTATTACTAATGAGTAAATATAATAAAAATATTCTGTTAATTTACATCTGTATCAACCCTATGATTTTTTCTATCGTATTGTAAATAATGGAGTCCTATTAATTTACTTAAATACTATTAAAAGGTTTTGTTAATAAATCGGCAGTATTTTACTTAATAATATTTTACATTTTGTTTGAAAACAAATTTTCTCATATTATATGTTGGATGGTTAATAAAACAAGATTATTTCATGTAAAATATTTAAATATTACATATAATGTAATTAGAACACGTTTTGTGACTTATTTTTCTTACTTTATTATTCTGCTTCTCGGTTAAACATTAACACACTGCTTTAAAAATCACAAGTAAACGACTATTTTTGTATTCATTCCACAGGTACTGGTAAACAGATTATGAATGGGCGGTCTTGTTTGACAGAGAGAATCTATTTATATCTGAAGCTATTAATAAGCTCATGTGCAATTGAACCAACTCTGGATGACTCATTATCTATGGACGTGACGTCTGGGACCGCTCCAACTGCCTCTCATATCCCCATGATTGTTCCTGATAAGGGCAGGGGATGTAGTTGGTTGATAAGTTATATCTCCCTTTTAGACTCTCTGTAGGTGATAAATTTTACTAAAATGATCATGTTGTTCCAATGCATGTTAAGGAGAAAAAGGTACGATATAGCAAAACTCTATCCAAGGAAAAAACCAAAACACTGTATTCTTTATTAAGACATAAGTTATTTCCGTTTTAAAATATTACACTAAGAAATGCGTAATAAGTCATTCATAAGCTTATTCAGTTTCCAATTCTTTTGATGAAGACCTATAGTCATCAACAATAAGAAATGGCGATGAATACATCGAATTTTTTGAAAATGAAATCCCTCGAATTTAAATACCTGGTAGATCTCAACGAAGCTAGTTGCTTCTTTAAACAGTCATCAACAGAAGCTCCTATTTCTTAGATAACACTTGTATAATGAAACCTTTGGGAAGTCAGAAGTTACTAAAAGTAAAATCATGTGCAGTGTGGTACAAGTATAAGGTAGATAATGTTCATGTAAATTAACGATTTTAAAATAAAAATGAAATGCATATGTGCGGGAATTCCAACTCTTTGTTTTGAAATATATATGTGAGGGCCCATATAATATTGTGAAAAAATGAATTACGTTTTCTACAAACGTTCCAATTTATTGTGTACAAAGTTTATGAACTGTTTTTGACATTGTTTATTTTTCTGCTCCTTTGAGAAAATGATACGTAATTATCACCCAATCAGTTCTTATTTTATTAAAATTTCATATACATTAATATTTCTTATATCATAAGGGTATAGTAGAATAGCAAAACCTAACTGGAGGAAGTGGGTCATAATACTTTTATTTAATTATTCATAAACTTTGGATTTAGTGGTGGTAATAGCAATTGTTTATTATAAAGTATATGATTTATTACGTACTATCCTTCGATTCTCAGTTGGCAGAGTAAAAGAAGAATGCGTCTGATTAGGAAAAAATAAACTATATAATCACGCTTTTATTTGCCTCTTTCTTCAAGAAGGGCTATTAAAGTGACAGCGTTCTTTTGTTTCTTACTGGTAACCATTCATATAAGGACGAACGTATTGTTGTGCAATCTAGGTTAATTGTATACTGTCATTTTAACGCACCAATAGGTTTTGTAAACTTTACTAACAAGGAAAAATACAATCCTTTGAGTTAACAGAGAAAAAACCATCCTTTATAAATGTATTAGATTTTGTCAAATTTGAAAAAACACGTTTAATCTCTCAGTATATATAATAACCAAAGTAAAGGTACGTTCAATCCTATGACCCGTAACTTGATTTGCTGAAAGTTCGTTGAAAGTCTGTTAATTTCGAGGTCATAGTATAATGTGTGCACGATACGGTAATAAGTATATTCATACAATCCATTCAATCTCATTTACGCAAATTTGCATAATATATTTCAGTATTTAGAATATTGAAAGTGACTTGTTAAACCAAATAGGAATGTCATGCGATCAATGTATCAATGCAATTATTGGTAGTTTCACCCCGCGGTATAATGATTTAGTATCATCAATAAAACAACGTCGTGACAAGCGAATACTCCGGTAGCTAGTTATATTCGCTTTTCGGAGAATAATCAGAATATTGTATAATTTATCAATTAAGTTCATCCAATTAGCCTAAATGTAAGGTAAACTTAATGATCCTCAGTAAGTTATATTAACTTGTTTTTCCAATGTAATGTTAATTACGACTTTGAATTAAAATATAAGTTTAGCACAATTATAAACTTCAGTATTACTTTGTAAACTACACATATTTTCGCATTTAGTCGGAGATTTGGATTATAAATATGTAATATCCTACAAACATGGAAATAATTCATAGCAACACAGATAGAAGCGTACTATATGAATTTATTATAATTTTAACCTGTACTATCCTACTCTAGAACGGATTAATGTGGTATGAGTAAAAAAAAAAGGATGATGCCTTAATCGTCGCGAAAGCGCGCTTTTAAAATAAATTTAATGTTTAAGTAAAAGAAATACAAAGCAGTTAATGGTACAGATGTAGATGCGAACCGCACGTAGACTTCAACCTCTTTTTAGTTTCGCTTTATTTTCTTTGTTTTGTTCTTTTAGGCGCATGATTTCCCGCATACAATGTCCCGAGTTATGGGGTAGACAAAAAAGGCCATAATACCATCTCCTAATGGAACATTATACAAAGCTTGAACTATTCAATTTCGAGTAACCTGAGAATTGCATGAGACATATAAAAGTTTATGCTTGTCAAAGATTTGGGATTACAAAATTAAGAATGTTTCACGTTTTTAAAAATTTACTTTTGGTTAATTTTAATAGTAATAAATATAATACAAGTGAATTTCATTAAATTTGACTTGTTTAATAGGTGAACGCAACTGCCCCGCCCCAGGATAAAAATCTGTTTCTGCAACCACTCGCTTCTACAACTACATCTACATTTGACCTGCACCATGCGTCTACAATGCTGAGTTGCAATGGCTCGATGAAAGCACGCAAAGCTCGGGTCGAGCCAGAAAGGGCCCAATCGACATGCTGCATGTAATACCAGTACCAAACTTGATCTACCTGTTGTGATACTTATTTCGGCAGTCATCGGCCCGCAACGATGCTCCATTTATTAGGAAGCACACGTAGACTTCACCTAATTTTAGTTTCGTTATTTCTTTGTTTTGTTCTTTTTTAGGCGCTTGTTTCCCGCCTACATAAGTCCGAGTTTGCGGGCTAGACAAAAAGGCCAAATACAATTCCTATTAATGGACATCGTTTGCGGCCGACCGATGACAAAATCTTTAGTTCACCTCATTTTGTTTCGTTATTTCTTTGTTTTGTTCTTTTAGGCGCATGTTCCCGCCTACAAAGTCCGAGTTATTGGGGTAGAATAAAATGGCCAAATACATCCTCTAATGGACATCTTTGCGGACGATGACTGCCGATATAAGTTTCACAACAGGTTAGATAAGTTTGGTACTGGTAGTAGCATGTAGCATGTCGATTTGGCCTTTCTGGACTCGACCCGAGCCTTGCAGTGCTTTATTCGAGCCTTGCAACTCACAGTGTAGACGGCATGGTGCAGGTACAGATGTAGATGTGTGTTGTAGATGCGAGTGGTTGCAGGAAAAAGATTTTATCCGGGCAGTTGCCGTTCACATATATCATGTCAATTAATGAAATCACTTGTATTATATTTTTTTACATATTTAAATTAACCATAAGAAATTTTTAACGTGAAAACATGTATTAATTTTGTTATTCCAAAACTTTGACCAAGCATAATCTTTTTTATATGTCTCATGCAATTCCGCAAGGATGTTACACGAAAATTGAATAGTTCAAGCATGTATAGTGTCCGTTTCGTTTTTTGTGGTTTCAGCACCTCATTTTTTAACCATATTGATTATCCGGCTGATGTGTATTTATTATTAACCAATTCTATTCTTTGTTTGCTCGTGGGACTTAATCATACATAGGATTAATAAGATTGCCCTACAAGACTGTTTATTATATCTAGTTTTATAAGGTTTAAGTAGTGCATTTGTCCACCATAATATTTAGATTGAAATCTATTACTTTTACATATTTTAATTTTTTGGAATAGTCTTGATAAGGGGCGCATTAGTCTTTACTTCCAAAGGCTTATGATTGCTTTATTGAGTGGCAGGTTTTTAATATTATCTAATCTGATTATTTATTATTCAGTTACAGTGACCAATTTGCCTTTTATAACAAAAAAATAAAAAAAAAAAATAAAATTTCTTTTGTTTGTCTTAATGTAATTGTTACTTACTATTGTAGTTAGATGTAATTTCTACCGTTTTTGTTTATAATTTTTATTATTGGAATGTGGTCATTTCCTATCTCGGACCATCCCTACTTCCAATTTTAAATTTCAGTTGAAAATATTTTAAGATTGCAATTGTTAAATCGATTACTGACTGCTGGTGGTATAAAATTAGGTTCACTAGTCAAACAATTGTTGTTTAATTGTATGAAAATTGGAATGAGTATAATACCTGACGAATTATCATTAACCCTGCTGTCATTTCTATTTTAATTCTCCCATAATTTTATGATCTGCATTCATAACCCGAATATAATTGTATTTCCTCTGTTGTAGGCTGAACTTTTTAGTGTGGCGGGAGTTTGCCATTTTCCTAGACAGTGATATCGAAGCACGAGTATTAGATTTGTCTGAGTTTAACCAATTGGTAGACTGTGAACTCATAGGTATTGATATTGATCAATCTCGACAATAATTTGTGTGTATTTTCCGGATCACCAAATGACGATTTTCTTGAATTTTTAACATAGGCTTGATGATTGCCTTTCTAGGTTACCTCCTATAATTCCATTTAATATGAGGCAATTTCAAGTTCCTTTGTAACATTGACAGTGGACCCCCCACGCTGCAAGGCTTGAACATCTTTTTCGTAAAAACCCCCAGGGTATGTTTGTTACCACCTCAGAACCAACTCGAGGGAGGACCTATGTCTGGACAGTATCGTCAACCTATTGGGATTCCTGGAACTACAGTGGTCGTGCGTTCAGAAACCCTTGCATTGGCCCCGACCATAGCGGGCCGTTTATTTTAATGACCAACCTGGAGGAGGTGAGTAAACCTAAATTACACTGTTTCCCTTCCATGGAGGGGAAGAAAAATTCAACTTACTTACAGATATAAACAGGATGATTTTTTAAAACCATTTAAGTTAGCATTAGGAAAAACTGAACCGGAGCCAAATGGCGGATTCTGGAATCCTGTCCACGCCTTTTCAAGAATTTTTTTATTTGTTTTTCAACGATTTTAATTCACCATTTTCCCTGAGAAAAGTTGACGCCCCAACTCATCTGCCTAAAAAGCGGAGGAACCACTCTTGGTTTTTCCACAGAGCTGTCCAAGTTGAGGAAACCTGGGTACTTCTACTGAAAGATTTAATTTATAGATCGTATGGCACTTCTTGTAGATAGGAATAAGTTTTACAAACTCCCCACTGTGAGACTAAATCAAATTCTATAGGCTCAGTATTAGACTCGCCAAAGGCTCGCTAATTTTCAGCTCATTTGAGTATGCCTCCAAATCCATAACAGTCAGCTGGAAGCTCAATAATGGCTACAGGGATTCATCTAAAGGTTACATAAAAAAAAGTACCGAAAGTCCTGACACTTTTAATAGGTGACTGTTAGGCTCATTGGTGCTGTGTTGACAGTATCCCTGCAGTTGACTTGGATCCGTTGTCAGGAGTCAGGGACGTCGAAGTTTGGTCTGATCGTTGGCACTTTGTGTACACCTCAAGTGGTTGTGAAATTTGTTAAGTAGGTTTCGGAAGCTTTCCATAGCTTAAGTTGTTTATGAGTCGTCTTTGGCTGTGATTCGTGAAGTCCATAGACATCATGGCGGTCCAGTCTCCACGGCAATCAACAACTGTCTGAGATTTGGGCTATTTTCCGACTTCCTGTGCATATCACGCACTGTTCCAATCTTCAAGATGGGCGACCCTAAAACACATTGGATATATATAGGCCGATTTCCATAATTCCATTTTCCTGAAAAACAGTTTTAGAACGCCAGCTAACACAAATACTGGAAAATATATCAATCCTCGCAAATCTGGCAGGCATGGGGTTCCGCCGTAGAGATCAACAACTATGCTGTAATGGACTGGTAGTAAGATCAAAACAGCCTTTGAAGATCGGAATTTTGCGTTATTGGCCCCCTGCGACCTTAGCAAGGCTTTTTGATTGCACTCGACACAAATTCTTCTAAACAAACTGGAGCAATATGGAGCTGGTGATGTGGTCATTGACACCTTTCACATCCTAACTTCAGTGGAAAGAACAGCAGGTTCGCTCCGGCCATGGTACTACATCTAAAAACCCTTCAATGTTCGGCCATGGGAGTTCCTAAGGGCCTCTGTGCTCTTGGACCAGTCCTGTTCCTATGCTGGTCACATAGGATCTCAGTTTCGGATGGATATAGTATTCCTCTTCGTGACAATACTACCATCTGCAACAGAGGACGCCGCTAGCCGGTGTGATCAGGGAGACGGATGGCCTACTCAGCAGAGTAAGCTTTAACAAAAAGCAAACAATGCTTAAGCTTAATGAGGAGAAAATCCAGCGAATGATCTGCCTTTCATTGGGCTCACTCAAGTGGAAGGGAATAGCCACAGTGTCAAGCTGTTAGTTGTTTGTCTTCGATCCCCGACTTTCGTAAATAAAAAGCATGCTGTGTTCATCTGCATAGTTTAACACGTTTGGTTTACCTGCTGCGCAGATTGCCATTCATTCTGCGTGCTTGAGGTCTTAAAGCTCCAGAAGAGTGCAGTCGTGCTATCGCGAGAAGCAGAAGTTTGGACCACTGCACGGCCACTTGTTTCAGCGCTTGGGATTTATAGCCACAATACATCCTTCAAACAGTGTCCTATATGTTAAATGTAACCTATCGCGTTTGAGGACCAGGGACAACACCACCTCTACAGGGACCAGTCAAACATGAAGAATTCAACATTCCCTTCACTCGACTGAGTCTAGTGAAGGGACAGTTTCCTCACAACCTGGCCAATGGGGCCATCTAACTTTTTAATAGGCCACGGCCAATATCAAAGTCCTGGATGCGACAAAAATTGAGGTCGGTGTGATGAAAGACTTTTTTAAATGCGCTACCCTTGTACTCCATCAATGAGTTCTTTGAGGAAGAGTTAACACCTGTCTACCGCCATTTAGTGTTTGTAAATAATTTGTTTAATAGTTTTGTGTTGTGAGTTGTAAAGTTGAAACTTGATTGACGCAGCCACGTCCCAACTATGCTGGTATTAGATCAAGAAGAAGTATTAAAGGTTCTTAATGAATAGGTTGTAACAGTCCTAAATTATTTATTGATTTTATGGGTTGTTGAGTATTTACTAAAAATAGTTTTGGGCATTTCGAGCATTGTTTTATTTATATTGCCAGTAATTGTAATGTATTTACTTATCTATACTTCCAATTTAGAATGAAAAGTTTTATAAATGTCACTGTCCTGCAAAGGTTATTAAAGTTTGGGGGTTTTATGAAGTGTATTTATTATAAGCTTGTTTATTAGGAAAGAGTTGAACTCAAGGATAGAACGATTCAATTTGTATAATTGTTATTAAATATTAAATGTGAATTGCCGTTTACTTAACCATTATTTCAGTAATAAGTATATAATAACTCTTTACAAGTTTATATTTTTTGTTTAATTTGTAAATTAGGTTCTGTTGTTCATGGTTTAATGTTTAGATATGTGTGTGTGTGTATATAGTAAAATTCTTTATTTAAAAAAGTGGTAAAAAAGGATAATATAAAGAGTAATGAAGTTCATTCAGGAACCACTTAATGTTCCACCCAAATATTAATATGGAAATAAATAAATTTAAGTTCGTATTAGTATTGTATACCGGTAGTAAAAGAGGGCCTGACATTATCCGTTTAGTGTAAATTAGTGATTTATTAGTACACTCTCAATATTACAACACTGACATCTCTGCCAGGCACAACATTTCGCCGGAACCAAGCATTAGAAAACAAAAGTTCTATAATCATGATCGTGAACATAAAATAGTTTTCCAAATATTAATAAATTATTCCGTTTAATCTGAATGATTATACAGAACTTAGCTCCGTGAAGGGTGGCTGCTTATACGGGGGGAAAAATATAAAAAAAAATTGTAAGACCTCTCAACCCCCTATAAATATCCCAGAGTAAATAATTAGTTTTAAGCCAAGGCGTTTATTATTATTATAATAAACACGCTTTACCGAAGCGTTACAGCGCGCAACTTACTACTGATTTGTAAATATCAATAAACAAAAGACAAATGTGAGGGACCTAGTTATTTTCATTCCAATTACCTATTGTTATTTGGCATTTATTAAATTACTATATGCATTATACGGACGGGGTTTTTCTTTGTAGCTACGGTATGACTAATCTTTCGACTATAAACAATATCATATGGAGGAATTGGGGTGTTCCGACTCAGATGTTTTTCAAAATTTTGAGATGATCATTTATAATAGTTTAATGGGTTTCAATCTACATTTACGTTAAAATTCTATAGTAATAATTCATAGTTTAATCGGTATATTACTCTTAATAAGTTTGTGGAAATTGAAAAGAGTCAACTTATATTTAATTCAAAATTTTTGAAATAATCTGAGTAAGATCACAATATTTGAAGAAATAATGTATCGGATATTAAAAACAAAAATTAATACTATTTTTAATTTTCCCTGATATAAAATCTACGATAGGTCTTGTATAAGGCTAAGCCTGGTTTTATCCGATTGCCTTAAACCAAACGGCTAACAGTTTATTTATATTTGTTTATTTTAGATGTTGGTCTTTTATCTTGGAAATGCAGTAAAAAATAGAGCCGACTCTCTCCAGGGAGAGATTTTTCTTACTCCAAGACCTATCTGATGATAACGATGTCTGAGCAGTCAGAACAGAACTGGAGGGTATGAGACAGTTTTGAGAACAAACCAGGACTCTATAACAAGTTTAACTTAGCCCGAAGCAAACTCATTCCTTTTAACATTGTTTCGTCTAAATGTGTCTAAATGTATTTTACAATTTGTAATTGTATGTTTTTTTGGCCGTTCTGAGTTACGTTAAAACTCCGTCATTGTAAACAGAACGTTAAAAGCTTAGTTATTTCACCAATTTACTGCTAGTTAATTCGTGCCTCCATCGTGGTTGGTAGAGATTGGATTTAATTGGTTTCGTTCGTTTAGTTACTGACATACGTGCGTTGGACGAACGGATTTATTTCTTAGGAAAATATTCACCTCTCCTCAAAGAATTGAAAAAGTGGCTTATTCAAACGTATACTCATACCAATGTTAATTAGTTTTTGCCTTAACAAACCACTAAATTAAATAATATCGCTATGTTGTTCTTAAATTTGATTTATGTTATTGTAAATATTTGTGTTGTGTTAATTTTGTTTCGGAAATGTGAATGCTACGGAGGTTATAAGGCACAGATATGGACAATGTCAGTGATGAATATATTTTCTAATAGTGAGTTTTAAATGTCGGAGGATTATTTAAAGGGTGAATCCTATTTATTATTTATAAGAAATTTCGATTTATAAGTGATAAGTTCAAAATGAATATTTATAAAAAACCATTGCTATTGATGTTCAGTACAGCCTAATGGTGAAAAACATATAAGAACTAAATTGAAGGGGGGGCTATTGCATCAACAAGACTTTCTTGATCTTGTTTATCTTTAGATTTAAAAAAAAAGGTTAATTGCTGCGCAGGTGTACGCGATGACCTTCTCCACTTGTACAAAGAACCGTTAACACAAACTCTGGTTCAAGACTGGACAAGGAACCTAGTTTAGAAACAAGGTTCTTTCAAACTACTTTTCCTATTAACATACTGCATCAAAATAGTAAGAGGGAAACACAATTCATAGAAAATAAGTTTAATTTTGGTTTTATCTTTATCTGCGAAAAAAAAGTAGGGAATTTTTCAAAATCAGCATGTTCCAGTCTTGTAATTTTAAAACTACTATAAAACCTGAGACTAAATAGAGTCTCCTTGTAAGTAGGTAAAATTTTCTATATATATATAGGATTCTCTATGCACAAACATGGAAAAATCCGCATGTATTGTTAAGGTTTATTACCTTGATATCGGAATTTATTGTTCAATCCAAAGCCAAGGCACACTAGGACTACTTCTAAAGGGCGAAGACCGCATTCCGTATATAGACTAATAAACCCTAATGGTGCGATTACAAAAGATATCTATCGTATGCGATTTATATATGAAATGCTGTTCAATTTATAAATAAGTTTAAAGAGATTGTATATTTCTCAGAACATGGAAACATTAAGATTAAATGCTGTCATAGAATTTAATTTGCTTGCCATATTAAATAACTTGAGTTTAGTGTTTATGTTTGTATTTGGATAATCACAACATACCTATATTATATACATTAAACACATAGGGTTAATTTGAGTGTAATCGTTCATTGTCTATGGACAAGTTACCAGTGTATTCTATCCGATACTGTCCCACTATAAATTTCGTTATTGCTGTAATGCCTAAAGTTGTAAAACCTTGTGTATATTTTTTTTATTATTGTTTACAAAACTTTATTACATTAAACCTTAAACCACACTAAATTTAAGAAAGAACTGAAATAAGAAAAAAACGACTATAGTAATATAAGATTAGTTTGTTTAATAATTCATGTGCGAGCTTAAGAATAAGCCTTCGCCTTAAAAAATGAAGGTTAGTCTTTGCTTTCGTTAAACTTTCGTTTTTCAAATTAAAATCTTGTTTTTTAACTCTTCAGTTGATTTTTCGTTTGCTTTGTTATATTTTTTATTTGAAATGTTTTATAATATGGGAAAACATCTGTGACTGATGCTGAGTCAAGTAGATTATAATAAAGTATTTTATGTCTAAAGGTCACTATTTTCTATCAATAAAGTAAATATTAATACCAGTAATTAAAAAAAGCTTTATAAAGCATGTGTTTAAAATAATGCGAAAAAGTGTGTATATATATATAGTATATTATATATATAATATATATATATATATATATATATATTTTCTTCTTAACAGGTTACCAAGTTTATTTACTTTGGAACTTTTTCAATATCGCAATTTTTCCAAACGACACGTAAAACTTTTTAATTAATTGACTTATTTCACCGTTTCAAGCTATTGTTATTAACAATGTTTGAAGTTGTGTATTTTTTAAATATCAAAACTCATGTTAACAGAATATACCCTTAAAATAGCGGTGTATAGGGACGTATACCATTTGGAAAAGGAAATTATACCATAACAGATTTATTTAAGCTCCCCGAGCAGGGTATTTAACTAATCTCTACAGAACAATTTGCATCCAAAAAGGAACCAGATGGAATACCACACACGCATTACACTATTGCAAAACACAGTCATCTTACTGTGCTGACTGTTTAAACTATTTGTTAGCCTCAGGATTCCATGCACCGTGAACAAATCTAGGTTTACTTCGAACAGATATATCCAGGTGGGAAAACGATGAAGCGGTTTATATAACGAAGGGTTGTCTTGGCAAAGTGTTTACATGTCAACATGTTCATATTTTTTGTGCAGAGGAGTTCCGGGGGTACTAATTGAACTTTTTTTTATTAAAGAAAGAACTTGAGAAAACCTAAACGTATATTATAAGGTAGGAATTTGCTTGTTTTATAGTATTTAATTCACAAATTTAATTCTTCATTTTTTAGATTTAGTGTTTTAGAAAATGACTTTTTTACCTACATTGGAATTAACAACAGTTATTTTTAACTATTGGGTTTACTCTATTCTAGATGCTTGTCACAATAGGCAGTTAGATGAATCAGGAGAGGATTCAACACTTGGGATATTCTTTCGTAACATTTATTCACGGACCTCCTTGTGTTTCACTGTGTATATGTATACTATAGTTTTTAGAAACAATCTTTAATTAAGCGATCTTTGTAACAAACTAGCACTATATCCGATTTATACTGCAAAACTATAAAAAAAGCGTTTGCATTTACAGTCCTTTTTTGTTTTAGTTAAGTATTTTAATATAATATATTATTTGTAGTTGCTTGTGTTTTCCAAGAAAGATTAAAAAACTAAAAAACTACGGAAACATGATATATTTGTCGTTCTGTTGTACTTTTAAAATTTAAATTATACACTAACATTGATAAGAAATGCATGGATATTTCAAAATATTATTACTACTATTTTCTTGAAAAAACACCACGTACAGTAGTGAAAAATAGAAGTTGATTGAAACAAAAAGGGAATATTGACTTGTAGCTCATTGTTTTTAGTAATTATTATAATAAGCAGTCTATAATTTAATACACTATTTGAAAAGTAACTGCTTGCAATTATATTAAGAATGACTGTGTGGTTATTTGTATCACTATCACCAATCACAGTAATGTTTAACCAAATGTGTTTATTTATTATTTCTCTTATTATTTTTTAATCTTTCAATATGTCTAGGCGAAGTTAATAAAACATCGATAGTTAAGTTTTTTATCATTAACTTGTAGGCTTTATCTTGCTGATCGCACGAATTACGATGGTATAAAAATAAGTGAACCTACATTTATTAGATAATATAGTAACTTAGTTTACACTTAAACAAACATAACGATATATATACAATATATACAATTCTATTGTTTTTGCTTTCAAATATATTATTACTTTCATTGTTTTTTGCAATTTGCAAAAGCAGAAATCTAAAATACTTTAAAACTATTAATACTCAAACACTAAAAGTAAAATGAAGTGAATGAATACAATATTATAAGTTTAGGTAGTCATACAGTTAAAATTGTATATACAATACCTGGAGTTAACACGTATCTAATTTTATATAAGCTTTATAGCTTCTGAGCTGGAAAATGCTTAGATAAACTATTCTATTAAACAAAACTTAGTTTTTAAGGGGGGGGATGGGACATCACCCTTTATTCTAGATGTATCCTCCCATCACACTCACTTGTTTGTTTTGATCTTGATTTATTTCGGGATTAAATTCTAGTGAATAAAATTTAGTTTTGAACGGGTATATTAAATAAATTAAACAAACTTGAACTGTTTTCTTCTGTACTTAAAAACATGGGTTTGGGTTGTAAAACAGCATCTTTGAAGGACGTTTCATAATGGGATATTAAAATACAATGTACTAATTGTGTTTACTACTTATTGTATCACTGATTTAAATGTTTTCGCAATAAAAATGAATTTATCACGTTGTTATGTTACATGAGAAGTTGCACGGGACTTATTTTAAACCTAAAACCAAACGTTTTTACAAAATTCAGTTACATTAATAAATTCTGGTAAGGTATTGTTTATTCTATGTCATTTACTACTTTCAATTTACAAGACACAATATTGTTTTAATTAAGGAATTTGATTTTTTTATACCATTGGTCTAAAATTTACTCAATCTTAAATTTGTGTTTAACTTAAAAGATTATAACGTGAAACTCATTTGAATAATAAATTTTTACTCACGATAAACTATATAATAACTAAAATCAAAAAACTAGCTTATACATAAAATGATACTTATCATGATAATATAAAGTCTAGAACTCACAAGAATATCCAATCAATACCTGTCAATCTATTGGCTGGAAGGAAGCGATACAGACTCTGATTAGGAAATCGTTGGCATTTGTCTTACACTAACGTGGGAGCCCCGCAATAAAAGAATATTTGTAGCTTTTAAAGTGATAGTGATTAATTTGGATTTGGATTTTGATTTTGAATACAAATATCGCTATATTACGAGAAGACACAAGGAAACAACACTGGATTTAATTATTAGGAGTTCCTCACCACACTGTATCATTAAACAGAGATAATAATCTATGTCATTTAGACCTAGTCAGTACCTACATTTAAAGTAATCTTCGTTGGCTCATTGAACTAGCCTGTGTGAAATACAAAAGGAACTTAAAACTCCAATCAAAGGATATTTTCACCCTTTTCCGATAAAAATATTTATATTGCAATAACAAATAGAGGTTCATATTTGTTATAGCCTCCTAATTACAAATATCTAGTTCCTCAGGAACTGTAATTTAATGGTTTTTTTTTAAGAAATTGTTAAAATTTTTGTAATTCTAAACATTACTAATTCATGGTAACTTGAATATTAGAGGATCGACATAAGATTTTCTGTTTATTATATAAGTGAAGTTTGGATTTTTATTTATTTAATATATTGGTTAGTTCGGAGTTCCTTTAAGGTGAGTTATCCAAATGAAACAAGGAGTAACAAATTTCGTGTTGTTAAAAATGGAAATTCTACCCATTTTGTTAATCATCGCACAATATAAATATAATAATTACAATATTTTTAAGATAGTGGAAATATTTTTATCGTATAAGACCGAAACAATATCTTAGATGGCTAGACAGATTACTTGATATTGATGGTATATAATTATATGATGTTCCTAGACAATGTGAAACGCGTTTTTATTTATACTACTTTAAAATATTTGAAAAAATCAGAAGTGGAAAAAAGCATCAAAAACAAATCATGGTAAGCACAAATAATTTTTTTGTTGAAAATACAGTATTTACGTGTATATGAGCAGTTACAGTACAGCTACGGAACAAAGTTAATCCAAAAATTTATAAATTACGCCAAGTGATTGCAAATGAATGCCTATAAAATATCCTACTAATAAATGTAATAATGACAGTTATTTTTCAAGCTGAGTAGATGTTTAAAGATTGTCCATATTATTTAGTATCATAGGTTTGAGTATTAATTGTATGTGGACTGATCCGCCACATACATAAGTAAGTTTACTACTTTATGAATACAAATTTATTTCTATAAAAAAAACCGTGTGGGCTGGGCTCCTTACATGTATTCTGTTTACTTTATTTCTTGTACAGATCTTCTGTGTTTCTAAAATGTACGGCTTGACAGGAAGGTTGACATTATAAGAGCGAAATTGAAATAGAGCTGATAATAGTAATTGCTATACCCATTCTGATCTTTATGTACAAATGATATTTATGATTTCATATTTGTTTAAAACAAAGAAAGGAGTTTAAAAAAATAGAAACATTTAAATATAATTATGAAACAATTCTTCTATTGCTACATGGCTTAAGACATAACAATAGTACTAGCTTTTGAATTTCTCGAATTACGGAGAAGGTGTTTGAAATTATTATATGTGAATTTCGATAGCACCGCAAGTTGGCCATAACATACAGATTATTAAACTGTATCTATAGAAAATTACTCAGCGGAAAATAATGTTTGATCATCAGGACTATACCGGGGAAGTATTATATGGAGGGCGGGGGGGGGTTAAGGTCGGGATCCATAGGACCAGTGGGTTCTTGAAATTTTATGGTTTATGTTTTAATGACATTAGGGAAATATCTTGTATTGAATTTCACGCAAAACACAAGGGCTGAAAAAAAAAAATGTTTGCTAGATGGCTTAAGCTATCTTGACTGATGAACACGTTGGATCAAAGGATTAAGGTTTTACGGGGAGTTTCGCGTAATTGGGGGCGTTAAGCTCTTGTCAGCGAAACAAAAAATTTTCAGAATCGTAACAAGCTCTGTCTTTATTTTTTACGGATGTATGGGTTTACTTTCGTACCTACAGTTGAATTTTTATAATTATGATAGAATGACCATTGTAAATGAAGAAATGTTTTGTTCGAAAGAGAAATATAGAAGATTTATGTTAGCAGTTAGGTTTGATTAATAAACGATTATGCTAGCACTGGGTACTACAGGGTTAAATGTCAAAAATTGGGCCTTCATTATATATGTTGACTCATCCTGGCGGTAGCCTAGGTGAGGTTTAAATTACTACTTTAGTGACATTCTGATAAAAAGGGAATGTTCTTAAACATATAAATACATTTTGTTTCTTAAATTTAAATTCGTATTATTTTCATGAATACTAAAATTAATTTTTTTCCATTCTCAGGGATCTCACATTGAGTAAGGTAAAGATTCTTGTAATAGAACACATATTCTGAATGGTTCATATGCATGGAGAGTTCACTGTACTCACCAATATTGGTTAGGTGAACCTGATTTGTTTCTACCATGGGGACAGTAGTAAAAGATTAATTTAGGATTTATTTAGAAAAATTATATATTAATCAGTACATGCTTACAAAGTTCAATAAAACATGAACTTGCTAACTTCGTTAAAGGTTACAACAGATTCTGAAGATTATTAATTAGGTTAAGTGTCCCATGGTAAATGGAGGATTGATTTAAAAATGAGCTTAAAAAGCCAAATATAAAATGTAATAGCCTAACATTTAAAATGCTGTTTATTTAAAAACACCCTTATTACCTGTGGTCTTTTTACTTATAATATTGGGTTAACACTTTTACTCCTCAGCTCCATTATTAAAACCCAATAATAATTTGCTTGGCTATTTGTAATAAAATAAATGGGTTTGAATTTTATTTCACGCTAACGTAGTAAATAATTCTGTTTGGATTAATAAACATTAGAAGATCAGGATAATTTATTCCGGTCTGTCCGTCGGACTGGTTGAACAATATTTTTCACCCAAACAGGGCTATTGGACTTGTAAATTAGTGTATGAAAAGCTTCATTTCTATATAAATATAAAAAACATGAATATAAATTATGGGATTGGACATTTTTTATATAGTGTCGAATGGATAGCAGTGATATGTAACGACAAAAACACAGATTGAATGAATTTGTTAACAAATTTATAACAAATAATATGGGCATTTTATACATGAATTACTGGGTATTTTATATATAGAAAAATTTGCATTCATGCAAATTTTAAAGTCTATTGGTCAATTAGTTTTTGAGATATTGTGCGGTGAAAGTACAGACGGTTAAAAAACTAATGTTGTGTCTTCTCCAATAACGCTTTAGGGCAATTAAATACTCCTCGAATGGTCATTCCAAATTAAGAAGTTCCGGAATTGCTCTAATAAGGGCAAATTACCACAATATGGAATGTATACGTTCATGTAACTGTCAGTCTATAGAAACGTGTAAATAGTTTTCAAATTATTCTTATAGTCGTTAAGTACGGATAGTAAATTTAACATTGCGGGTGGACCATATTACCGCGTTACATAATAAGTTATGATCATCAAATTAAATCTTTTTATTTTATTAAAATTTATTGCGATACAGATTCTTAATGCGTACTCTATATTTTGACCTAATCCAATCTAGATTATAGTACTCAATCTAATTATCTGGGAATGTAAATATACTTTTTTTTTAAAATAAGGTTAAAAAGTACGCACAAAAATTATTTCATGCGTTACATATATTCAGTAGAAGCAAAGAGGTATGAGTCCTTTCCACTATTTGTGCAATTTGGGACAATTCATTGCACTATAGAAACATCTTTACGTATTTAAAGTTTAGAAAATTTGTTATACTAGATGCGGGAAAATTTAGGTACAAGTGGTATTGACGTTATTAAACTTGAATTAGTGAAAGTAGAATCTTCAGGTTACCTTAAGTTAATGTAAAGAACTCTATAGATAGTCCTATTTAATACATGGACCAAGTTTATTTAAAATCAAATGGCTGATGAAATCAAATCGATTAGTGAACTAAAAAAATTCTGCTCCTTACTAAAATCGTGGCGGTTTACAAAACTTGATATTGCTTTTTTAACGAGTGTATTAATTTAAGTATATGCAAACCACTTATTACGTTATTTCATCATTATTATATAATTGTTTAACTCTTACATTGGTCTAATTAATTCCTAATCCACTCTAGTGTATTCTATGAACGTCTGCTATACAGTGTGCATGTTATTTTGTATCATGTAAGTTTTTGTTTGTGAGTCTTGTGCAAACGTCGCCGGGTAAGCAGTCTGTTGACCTTAAAATTAGTTTAATTTTCAATGTGGAGAGCAAGTTAAAAAAACCTGTTTATATATTTTTTGTGGATTAGTGTTTAGCTGTTACACTAAGACCAGTATATTTCTCTTTTTTTGATCAGTTTTATCGTTACTTCACTAAAGTTTTTACTTTTATTTGTCAACATGAATGTAAATGTTTGGAAAAATAAAACTATTTATGTATTATTATTTTTTTATTTATTAGTTTTATAGGTCAAGTTTTTACATAATAAATTCTTAAATATTTAATTTTTATGATTGAGCTTTAGACTGTTCATGGTGACTTTGAGGGTGGAGTCAGAGGTTCTAGACCTAAATAATCTTAAGAAAAATATTGTTAATTGATATACAACTGGAATGTTAATGGACTTCTTTCGTTAGACATTAAAAAACATTTCATATTAAAATGCGTAGGCCTATACGTAATACATTTTTCAGATTTTTATTTCAATGTTCCGTATTGATTGTTCGTAAGAATTTCAAAACTTAAGGATAGTCAGGGAGCAGACACAAACATATACGCTTGCAAAAAATGAGTACTATTACATAATATTTTAGTTTATATATGACTAGAAATATTGAAAGAAATCGTAAGTTAATATATATATTGTCGATATTGATTTAGTAAACAGTATAAGGTAATCGTTTTAAAAAGATTTGAAGTGCTAACTTGAAACTGATCAAATCGAGGATAACGGCTCTTACGACCTGGAGGGAAATTGCAGCTATAAACACTGTATTATTATTGCGGAACAATCAATGTTGTTATTTACTGCTCTCGTAATAAAACCAGGTGTAATTGTAATGGAATTTTATATTGGATTCTGTAACTACCTAATATCATACTAAACTCAAAAAATAAGCATACTAGTTGACTTTTGACACAAATAACCTCATTTATTTTACATTCAACTAAATTCAAAATACATCACCCCAAAGTCTACTTATTTAAAAATATTATCTTACATTTTGAAATGATATGTGAATTTTTATAATTAAATTCTATTGTATTTGTGCATGTTACAGTTCTTAAATGTACATCAAAATTTATTGGGTTAATAATTTGTTGCAGTATTGGTTAAAATATGGTCAGTAAAAATTTGTAATCTGTTTGAAAGATTTGTTTTGTTCACATACGATTACTATAATATGATAATATGGATTGCAATTATTATTACAAAGCCAAAACAATCTTTCTTAATTAGAATCTGTAAGTATTTGAGTCATAAACATGTAACATGGTTATGAAACATGAAGTCGTTAAATACAGCTATCGTAATGTAACGTAATACATTTTTATAATTGGGCTCGTTAGGTTAAATTAATAGCTAAAAATAACACTGGGATTTTTGAAAATTTTATTTATAAAAATTATATAAACTATATCAAATAAAATATCTGAGTTTATTTACCGGCATGTCCCTTGCCATTAGCGTGAATAATAACCAACTTAAAAAAAAAACAAATTTTTTTATTGTTTACTTTAGTAGCTTTTCGCGAATTTTCTATTGTCTTATCCACCCTGTAAACTAAAAACATTAAATATCCCATTTTTATAATTAATAATGACTAGAAAATTATAAATTAACAGAAATTAAATTGTTACTTTACATATGCATTTGTTACATTACCTTAAAATATGATTATTGTGGGTAATAAGATTAACTTTCATACATATGTTTTAGGACGCAGTATTTAGTTGAGATTTAGCATAGAATATTAAACAGTTATCAGAAATCTAAGTTACAGGTAGTATACACATAAGTTAAATTGGAATTAATATGATTATTAAATCGGAAATGTTTTCCCCTTTTACAAAAAGAATTGCAGCCTCAAAGAAAAAGGACAATTATAAAAACGAAATAACCGTTTTTATTAAACCAGGTTTGCAGCCCTGACACTCCAACGGCATAAAAAAATGCGAGCAATCAAGTAGCAGCTATAAATGACGAGAAACAAATATAAAACCATAAACCGTTTGAAACATTAAACACTCACTAATTTAATAATTCCAACCGAAAACAGAGGGGCATACAAAACGAAGGTCCACTTATGAGCATGAACTGTTTTTACCATATTACTATCCTGACACTCACAGAAAAAAAAAGAAAATAAGTGAACTCTAGTGGTGTAGCCCATAATTAAGAGCAGGAAAATTTAAGAGCACGAACTTTTTTCATACGAATGGATTGTCACAATCACCGTACAACAAAGTCCAATTTAGACCATTGTGATAATGTCTTAGTGTATATTATAGAACACCTTTTCGTGTAACACACGGTTCAGAATATATATATATATATAGATTTATATCTCTGAAAATCACTATTTAGAGTACTTCATATACGGCGATTAGAACCTAATTAAAAAGTATAAGTAATTTTAACTAGATTTATTTTACAGTTGAAGCGGTGAGATTAAAAAAGGAATAACTTCCAGTTTTTTGACAAATTGAGTTGAAATGAGCCATTTTGTTTTCAGACTTAATGTCTTCTAATGAGATAAATAGAAAAACATTCCTTTATATTTCGTAGCCATGGCAAACCCATTTGTTTCTAGACTTGAGTTTAAGAAAGAAAACTTTCCAGGTATGTTTTCTTTTTACCTCAGTGAGGAGTAGTTTGTTGTGTGGCCAGTAGAGTGCATTGTAGTGTAATATTGGTTTATTATAGGCTAATACACTAACTGTAAGTAGTTAAAGTTGTAAAGGTTCTTGAGAGTATTTAACACTATTTATTTACAGTAAATTGTTGGCTATTACCCTGTAAGTTAAGTGAGTTCTAATCAT